>NC_082708.1:184874476-185139476 GCF_030144855.1 Hypanus sabinus | reverse complement strand
ATCTGGGAATTGAGGAAGGGAAGGGCGGTATTTGAATATGTTATTCACAACATTATTCCACACCTCATCCTTTGGACTTCCAATTTTACAGATGATTAACCCAAAGCGTGTTCCTGACAAAACTGATGCATGTATTAATTTGTTTTAACTAGTGATTAATTACCCTCCTCTTGAGTTGCTATTGCCTGGAATTTGCATATTAATCAAATTCTAGTTGATGATCTAGGCTCCTGATGAAGGTGCCGAGCCAGGGTGTGTTGGGAAGGGACCACATTCAGAAAGATAAGGGCTAAAAATAGGGAGAACGCTGAAATTGACATAAGTTTGGGCTTTAATTGTGCCTCGACACTCTTCTACTTGAACAACACTATATCCAAAGCTTTCACTAAGCAGTCTGCCTTCCTCAGACCCTCCCTTTCTCACACTCGTCCCTGCAACCCCTTTCTCTCCCCTCTCTTTGTCTTTAGGCCAGTGGCCTGGTTCTCCTCTGAGCCATGCATTTAACTGAGCAAGCACCCTGAGCTGTACGTAGCTGATTATTTTCACGGCTCGGTCCCGTACCCTACGCTCACAGAGCTTGGAACAGTACGGCATGGGAACGGGCACTTCAGCCGACGGTGTTGTCTGACCTAATTAAACTAGTAATTAAATGCATGACTAAACTACGCAAGGTCCGTCGTCGCACATTCATCTGCCTACTTTGGCTTCATACGGTAAGAGCCATAGGTCGAGTGGACAGCCTGAGACTCTTTCCTGGGGCCGATAACGGTTAATACGAGGGCGGTTTAATTTTAAGGTGATTGAAGACAGTATAGGGGTTGTGTCAGAGGTAAATTTTTTACACAGAGAGCGGAGGGTACGTGGAATGCACTGCCAGAGTTGGTGTTAAAGACAGATGCATTAGAGGCATTTAAGAGACTCTTAAGGCTGATTTATACTTGTGTGTCGCATCTACGCCGTAGGTACCGCATACCCCACGCCGTACCTACGCCGTACCCTATGCTGTAGGGTGACGTGTACCTCTCCAAAAAAAACTCATGCATCACAGCAACGCAGACCGCAACAACTGTGATTGGTCCGCGTGGTACCATCGCGTTTCCGCCTACGCATTTCCGGTTGTTTCTTCTCCACCACGTCTGTACACCGATGCGAAACAGATGAACCAAATCGTCAAATCTGCCCGCCGACACGCGAAAATGTTTGAAATGTACTTCCTCGTCCAAGTCTGTCATGAAGAAACTCAACACAGTGGCATGGAAACCCACAGCCAACTAGCGTACTGGCGCACATCAACGCATACTCGCTGTGGCGTATAGAGCCTACGCAGAAGTGAAAATCAGGGCTATGGTGTAGCCCGTACGCACAAGTATAAATCAGCCTTTAGACAGGCACATGGATGAAAGAAAAATGGAGGGTGATGTGGGACGGAAAGGATAGATTGATCTTGGAGTCAGTGCACACTGTAGGCTGAAGTGTCTGTACCAGGGGTTCCCAAGCGTTTTTATGCCATGGACCCCTATCATTAACTGAGGGGAACCCCTGGTCTGAGCCGTAATGTTCTGTACCCTATCTAAGAGTCTGTCAATTACCCTGACTGTATTTGCCTTCAGCATCACCTCTTCAGTGCACTTTGGGGACCAACACCCTCTGTGTAAAGACTTGCCCTTCACATCTCCTTTGAACTTACCCCTTCTCATCTTAACTTAGACCCTCTGGTATCAGATATCTACTCCTGGGACAAAGATGCCTCTCATAACCTCTGTCAGATCTGCTGCTCCAGAGAAAACAGCCCAAGTTTGTCCATCTCACTTTATAGTGGTGTTTTCCCATCGTGCCCGACCACAAGAAGTCTGTGCGAGGGCGTTTTTAACAGTGAAGAGCTGCTACACGGGGGCAGTTCCACTCTCTCGCCCTCAGAAGTTCACGTCCAGTGGTACGGACGAGAGTTACAAACTGGGGTCCTGGTTGTTGTGAATGACCTTGTCATGCCCCTTGCTCTACATGGAGTGTTGCTGTATAAGCTTCCTGGCTGCTGGATCGCTAGGACAGGCATGTCCCTATCTCTCACTGGGGTATGAGGCCACAAGCTACCCTCCTTATAGTACTTGCCCTCTAAAGCTGCAACGTAAACCTCCAAACTCTTGAACTCAATGCCTCGACTAATAAAGTTGAGGGTACGGTATGCCTTCTTTACCACCCTATCAATCTGTGCAGCCACTTTCCAGGAGCTAGGCACTGTATCTCTCTGCACTGACCCTACTATAAGACCACAAGACCAAGGAGGAGAGTTAGGCCATTCAGCCCATCGAGTCTGTGCCATTCGATCATGGATGATTTATTATCTCTTTCAACCCCATTCTCCTGCCTTCTCCCTGTAACATTCGATTCCTTTACTAGTCAAGAATCTATCAACTTCCACCTTAAATATACCCAATGACTTGTCCTCCACGGCTGTCTGTAGCAAGGAATTCCACAGATTTGCTCCAGATGAATTCCACTGACTAAAGAAACTCCCCCTCATCCCTGTTACAAACAGACAGCCCTCTATTCTGGGTCTGTGCTCTCTGGTCCTAGGCTCCCCTCTATAGGAAACATCCTCTCCAAGTTCACTCTATCCATCAATATTTGATAGTTTTCAATGAGTTCCCTCCTCATTCTTCTCAAACCCCAGTGGGTGCGGGCTCAGAGCCATCAAATGCTCCTCATACATAATGTACTCTATTGAAATGGCTCTCCCACTTTATACAGTATTTACAGATAACAGCAGGCTTTTCAAAGTTCAAAGTAAATTTATTACCAAAGTATGTATATATCACCATGTGATATGTATGTGTTGGCGCGTGGCCAAGTGGTTAAGGTGTTCGTCTACTGATCTGAAGGTCACTAGTTCGAGCCTTGGCTGAGGCTGTGTGTGTCCTTGAGCAAGGCACTTAACCACACATTGCACTGTGACGAAGGGTCTTAATGCCCTTCCCTTGGACAACATCGGTGGCGTGGAGAGGGGAGACTTGCAGCTTGGGCAACTGCTGGTCTTCCATAAAAAAACAACCTTGCCCAGGCTTGAGCCCTGGAAACTTTCCAAGGTGCAAATCCATGGTCTATCGAGACTAACAGAGGTCTACACATGTCATCATGTACTGTTCTAACTTGAGATTAATTTTTTTGCTGACGCTTATGGGAAAATAAAGAAATAAAATAGAATTTATGAAAAACTATACACATACCAAGACTGACAAATATCCAATGTACAGAAGAATAAAAACTGTGCAAGTAATAGAAAAAGTAAATAAATAACACTGAGAACATGAATTGTACAAAGCTAGTCCTCAAATCAGTTCAGTGTTGAGTTGAGTGAAGCCATCCACACTGGTTCAGGAGCCTGATGGTTGTAGGGTAACAGTTATTCCTGAACCTGGTGGTGTAGGACCTTAGGCTCCTGTATCTTCCCCATTGGTGGTAGTGAGAAGAGAGCATGGCCTGGATGGTGGGGTCTTTGATGATGGATGCTGCTCTCTTGTTGCAGAGGTCCTTGTCAATGAGCTCAGTAGTAAGGCAGGCTTTTCCTGTGATGGACTGGTGGGCTGCATCTACCACTGTTTGACATCCTTTCTTCTCCTGGGCATTGGTGTTTCCGTGATGCAGCCAGCTAGGATACGCTACACTGCGCATCTACAAAAGCTAGTCAAAGCTTTAGATGGTATGCCAAATCTATGAAAACTTCTAAGCAAAGAAGAAGTGCCTACTACCAACTTGCAAGTAGGATTCTACACTGCTTTCATAGAGAGAATTGCCATATTGTACCAAAACTACAGCGCAGAGGGAAAGGTCACTTCACTGGCTGCACCCTACCGACACTGGAGGTACCCAGGGCGAAGAAGTGGGCAGGGAAAAAAAAATCATTGTGGACACTGTCCACCCAGCAAACTGCCTTTTCCAAAAGCTCCCTTCTGGAATGTGCTATAGGGCTATTAAAAACTTCTCAATATCTCAGAAAGTTTCTTCCCCAGACAGTTAAGCCGATCAATCATTCATCAGTTAGCTAACCCACCCCCTCTATGATCCCCCCCATCAATGCACTGTAAATACTTAAACTACATTTTATAACGCAGTTTACATTGTAAACATATACTGGTATATATCCACTTATGAATGTTTTATTCTATATTTGCACTTTAACATCTCTCTTTATTTATCCTTTATAATGTTGACATTTCTCTTCTCCTCACCTGCCTATCATCTCCTCTTGATGCCCCTCCTCCTTCCCCTTCTCCCACGGTCCACTCACCTCTTCCTCTTCAGTCCTTTACCTTTCCTACCCACCTGTCTTTACCTACCACCTTCCGGCTATCCCATCTTTCTCTTCTAGCATCTTCCCCCCCCCCCCCACCTTCCTTTCCAGTCCCGAAGAAAGTTAGAAAATTCTTGGCTGAAACATCGACTGTTTATACATTTCCACTGACGCTGCCTGACGTGCTGAGTTCTTCCAGCATGTTGTGTGAGCTGCTCTGGAAGAATTTCCAGCACCAGCAGAATCTCTTATGTTCATAACTGTTGAACTTTGTTTATTTTGCTGCATGTCACACCCTGACCAACGCACCACAGCAAGTTCCCAATATGTGTGAATGGATACGTCAAAATATGTTGACCATTGATCATGAGGTGTTTTTGGACGCTGGTGGATATATGGAACGAGCTGCCAGAGCAGGTGGTAAAAGTGGGCACAATCACAACAGGTGCAGATCCATCCATCATCAAGGACCCCCCCCCCACCCCCACCATCCAGGCCATGGTCTCAGGAAGAAGGTACGGGAACCGTAGGTCCCACACCACCACGTTCAGGAACAGTTTTAACCCTCAACCACAACGCTGTCTAGGGACGGGCACTCCTGCGGCCGCGGGAACTCAGAGAAAATTGAAGTTCTTTTATTAGCCAGAGAGTGGTGAACCTGTGCCACTCATTGCTACAGGTGTCATTGGGTATGTTTAAGGCAGAGGTTAATAGATTCTTGATTAGTCAGGGCATGAAGGGATATGGAATGAAGGCAGGAGATTGGGGCCGAGCGGGAAATGGATCAGCCATGATGAAATGGCGAAGCAGACTTGATGGGCCAAATGGCCTAATTCTGCTCCTACATCTGATAGTGAGTTAGTTTTCATGGACCGTTCAGAAATCTAAAGGCAGAGGGAAGAAGCTGCTCCTAAAATGCTGCGTGTGTGTGTCTTCTGTATCCTGAACCTCCTCTCCAATGGTAGTAAGGTGAAGAGGGCATGTCACAGGTAGTGAGGATCCTTAATAATGGTTACTGCCTTGTGAAGAAGTCCTCGATGGTGGGAGGGTTGTGCCCGTGATGGAGCTGGCTGAGTTTACAATCTGCTCTTGTGATTCTGTGCATTAAAGCCTCCGTGGTGCAGAGAAGCTTCACCAGGTTGATTCCAGGGATGCAGGCTGGAGGTTGGACTATGAGGACTATGAGATTGAGTCACCTGGGACTGTACTCGCTGGAATTTAGAAGAATGAGAGGAGATCTTATAGAAACATATACATTTATGAAAGGAAGAGATAAGATAGAGGCAGGAAAGTTGTTTCCATTTGTAGGTGAGACTGGAACTAGAGGACAAAGCCTCAAGATTCGGGGGAGTAAATTTAGGATGGAGATGAAGAGGAATTGCTTTTCCCAGAGTGGTGTATTTGTGGAATTCTCTGCCCACTGAAGTAGTGAAAACTACCTTTTAACATCCAACTCACTGACCTCCGTTGATACCCCTGCCCCCCACCCTTACCCCCATCCCTATCTATTATTTTAGTCTGGTCCTCTTTCTCTCTCTTCCCCCCCCCCCACTATAATCTCTCCCCCCAGCCCTACCTTTCTTTCTCTTTTATTTTCCATAATTCTCCATCTTCCCCCTAGCCCATTTCCCTCCAGCCTATCACTTCCCAGCTCTCTACTTCATCCCTCCCCCCACTTCTTATCCGCCCTCGACCATCCCATGTTACTTCACTCCTGATGAAGGGTTTCGGCCCGAAATGTCGTCACTACCTCCTCTCATAGATGCTGTCTGGCCTGCTGAGTTCTGCCAGCATTTTGTGTTTTTTATTTATTTCCAGCATCTGCAGATTCACTCATACTACCTCAGTAAATATATTTAAGACAGGGTTGGATAGATTTTTGCATGGAAGGGGAATTAAGGGTTATGGGGAAAAGGCAGGTAGGTGGAGATGAGTCCATGGTTAGATCAGCCATGATCTTATTGAATGGCGGAGCAGGGTCAACGGGCCGGATGGCCGACTCCTGCTCCTGTTTCTTATGCTCTTGCACCAGATTGGGATGCAACCAGTTAGAATGCTTTCCACCACGTACTTACAGAAATTAGCTGGAGTCTCCGGTGACATAGCAATGAAGTACAGCCACCGACACACTGCCTCCTCAGGGTTTTGCTCTATCAGCCAAAGGCAGGGGTGCAGTGCCGCAGGAGCTCACCGGACCACCACTCCAGCAGCTCCGTAAAAAGGAGTCAAAATAAACAAGTGGGAAAGTTACCAGCCGCCACACATTAAATAGAGGGAATTTTACAGAAGTGGGGGTTGGGGAGAGGGGGTGGACGCTGATGGGGAAAATACCACTAGTAACATTAGGATATTTGAGCAAACACGGGGAAATCTGCAGATGCTGGAAATTCAAGCAACACACACAAAATGCTGGTGGAACACAGCAGGCCAGGCAGCATCTATAGGGAAAAGCTTCGTCCTGACAAAGGGTCTCTGCCCGAAACGTCGACGGTGCTTCTCCCTATAGATGCTGCCTGGTCTGCTGTGTTCCACCAGCATTTTGTGTGTTGTTATTAGGATATTTGATAATTTTTGGTGAATTCCTGGAGCTGTGACTGTTTTGTGAAATTCCTCCTCGCTCGACCTGTTGTCCCAGCATACCCCGCTGCATACTCCCGCCATTTCACAGATCCTCAGTCTCTCTCTAGCACTCGTTGTTCGAGCATTGTTCGCCAGGAAAATAAAAAATGTTAGATCTGGTGAAAAGTGGCATGTCGCTTGCTGAAGTGGGCCATAAGGTTGGTAAGGATGAATCGAGCAGAAAGAAGCTGAAGTTCGTGGAAATGTCGGTGCTACCCCTACAGTGGCAAAAATGATCCCTCTGGTTCGTGATAAAGTGCTTGCAAAGACTGAGAAAGCATTAAGTGTGTGGCTGGAGGACATGTCACAGAAGCATATCCTTGTTGATGGCAAAATTCTGCGTGGAAAAGCAAAAGCCTCTATGAGCACTACTGTGAGGGGTTGAGGAGAGCAAGAGGAGGGAGGTTAAGGCTAGTAAGGGATGGCTGGCTGGCTATGAGAAGCGCTAAAGCCTCAAGAACGTAAAGATCACAGGAGAATCGGCATAACAGCTGTACCAAGTATCCTATTATGGAACCGATCAAGTACACGCTTGAAGTCTCTCTGAAAAAAATTGTTGATCACAAACTATCAAAAGCTCACGCTGCTGCTCTAAGTGTTGAAAATATAACCAGTGAAGATGCTCTTAGAAAGTTATGTGACACCATGAATGCTTCGCATCGAAAGGCAACTTGTTCAATTTTCCGTTCTGCATATTATTTAGCTCAGAATGATAGACCATACTCTGATCACTTTGGCTTATTGGAACTTCAAAAAAATGGTATTGACATTGGAAATAGACTGCACACCTGCACTAGAGCTACAGAGATAATGAATCACATAACCATTAATATGAAAAAGAAAATTTGCCAGCATATCAAGCAGATAAATGGCAAAATTTCTGTTCTCATTGATGAATCAGCAAACCTGAGCATTGAGAC
The DNA here is from genome assembly GCF_030144855.1 of Hypanus sabinus. Lineage (NCBI taxonomy): Eukaryota > Metazoa > Chordata > Chondrichthyes > Myliobatiformes > Dasyatidae > Hypanus > Hypanus sabinus. The sequence continues at coordinate 185,131,649 of NC_082708.1, read as the reverse complement.
CATCCTAATAGTTTATTTGAAATGTGGAAATGATAAGGAAGGTGATCCCCATTTTGTGTTTTTAGATCTAATTGAACAGCCTGATCAGAAAGTTACAACTATTGAACTGTGTCAATAACCAGGGGTTTGATGACTCTTACTTGAAACAGAACCTTGTAGCATTTGCTAGCGATGGGCTGAGTTTAATACTTGGTGTCAATTCTGGTGTTGCTACAATTCTCAAGGAACATTACCCTGATTTGGCACAGTCTTAATCACAGATTAGAGTTTGCAGTAGGTGATTCGGTGAGAGAAGTCCATGGAATAAATCATTTTCAATCATTTAAGGACAAATTGTACTCTGTTTACAGAAGATCACCTCGAAATCAAAAGGAACTGTCTGAATGTGCCTCTCAACTAGAACAACAAATTTGCAAAATAGGCCTTGTTCTGGGCACCAGGTGGGTAGCTAGCTCGTTTCCAACAGTTTCAGCAGTGTGGCAAAATTATGAAGCACTGAGTTTTCATTTTGAAAAAGCAATGAAGGATAAAACTAGATCTGGGAGCGACAGAAAAACCTATGAAGGTCTGTTGAAAAGACTCTTCAGAACAGTTTCTGTTGGACTGAGCTCTGAGGTAGGACATGATGGTTTACTGTCTGAGTGTTCACAGAAACACACTACTACCATTGTTAATGCAGACAAAGAGATCCAATGGAGCACAAGGTGACTGTGTGGACTGAAAGGGCAACCTCCTACAAAAACCATAGAAGCTCAAGAGGCTGTTGAAAAAGGGAAGTTTGGAGAAATTACCTTAACAAGCAACAACAAAATTGTCTCCATTAATTAACTAGTTTCTTACCAGCCTTATAAACAATTTGCAGCACCGTATGTTCATGGCAACATCCTTGAAAAGTTCTCCACCTTCTAAACCTCAAAATGTGTATAAATCCCTGCTAAATGAAATGTGTGTCCTTGATAAAGATAACTGGCCTGCTGAAATACCGCCTAATTATGGAGAAGCTGCAATATCATCTCTCTGTAAGGGGTTTAAGCTTTCTTCTTCCTCTGGAATAAATGCCTTCGGAGATTATGTGGAGGATGGTGGACGCCGCATCCCCCAAGATTTACGCCCATTACGGAGCTGTGCACAAGTTATTCCTATTAGTACTGCTGAGTGTGAGAGAGGATTCAGTCACGTGAACTTGATAATAACAACAACACACTCAAAAATTCTGATAAATCATGTTTGTTAAACTACACGGACCTCCTCTAGTTCATTGGAATCCTGAGCCGTATGTCACACCAGGGCTGCGGTACCAGAGATCAGTAGATGACACCAGGACAAGAGTTGCCTCAGACCCCGAACACATATTACGCCTGGCCCTTTGTGGAAATTATTGTGAAACTTCTCATTGGTGGCATTTGGTAAGTAGGTAACTACTTTTAAATTGGTAAACTACATGATTACCGACTTTTCCTTTACTTGCTTGATAATTATATTTTATGATAATTAGTGAGTGCAATAAATTGTCTCATTATTAAGTATTATATGTTTTATTGTACCAGTTGTACACTGAAATGTAGGGATAGGCTGTAATCTTGTTAATGTCTTAACTGTCACTGTATTTCTGCGGAGCTCTAGGATTCATATAGTTCTTTCATCTTGGTTTGGTGCTTGACAATAGAAGAAGCTCTATTCGTATAAATATAAGTCACACCCAATTTGTGTACCTGCTCATTACATGAATGGGGCAAGCAAGTTGCCCAGTACATGAAATGAGCAGGTACACAAATTGGGTGTGACATATATCTAGAGAGGATATAGGAAATGGCAAACATTTTGTCAGCTCCGGCACCTAAAAGATCAGCACTGCACCCCTGGCCAAAGGAACCGCTTACAGAAACTACAGCTGTACTGAATCTTCTGTTGAGGTCATCCTCGTTACACAGCTCAGACCTGCAGGAAATTCTTTGAGTAAAGAACTAACACGCGGGTGCCAGGAGTCAATTAAAACCCAAACCCGCCACGTTCATATCAACGCCGAGCTTCACCGTGCATGGCGCAAGCGCTCTCTCTGCTGGTGACGGATCAGCATTACACCGAGCAGCAATACTACCTCAGATCAGTCCAAACTCTGCAAATACTATTGCTGTCACAGTTAATTTATTTTTGAGGTATGTATCTGTCGCTGTGCTCTACCTAGAAATTAATTTTCTTGCGGGAAAATAAAGAATCAAACTTATGCAAAACTATAATATAAAAAAGGGTCCTTGATGATGGATATGTCCCAGTGCTCCTTGTAGATCAGCTCAATGGTAAGGCAGGCTTTATCTGTGATGGACTGGAATGTATCTACCACTTTTTGTTCCTGGGCATTGGTGTTTCCATTCAAGATGAGGGGGAATTCATTAGACAAGAGAGTGGTGAATCTGTGGAATTCATTGCCACAGCAGATCATTGAGCATATTTAAGGCAGAGGCTGACGGATAACCTGCATTGATGCAATCTCTTACTATCAGGGAGGAGGTACAGGAGTCCGAAGATCCATACTCAGGAGTTTTAGGGTCGAAAGCCCATGAACAATACCTTCCTATTTCTCTTTTGCATTATTTATTTTAAGTAATGCCCTGGTTCAGGTGGTTCATATTTTTTTCTCTGGTCTGCTGTTCCGTTCTGTGTGCTTGTTTGGGTTATGTTGAAGACAAGAGACAGGAGAATTGTATCCCATCCAGTTAGGAAGGCTAGATTTAAGGGAAGTTTCTCCAGTGAGTTAAGGTTGGGCTCGAGGGCTTTGTTGGGGAAGAAGAGAGCAGAGGTTGTAGGAGACAACCCGAGTGGGGCTGTAATTCGATGAAGCCTGGGGAGATCGAAGGAGGATCGGCGAAGGGGAAACCGTGAGCTCCAACTTGTGCACGTCAGACTGTTTCATTAAAGTGGGTCCTTTTACTTTCTTTTATTGTTTTTCTTTTACCGACCCTTTAGTGAAATTAAGGATGATAAAGCTGAGTCTTTTACTGTATGTGGTGTACTGTCTGTTATTTCGTGGTTCTTATTTGTAATGGGAACAAATCACATACTATCCACACAAATGGGGAATCAGGGACTTGCACTTCAATCTCCCACATTTGATGGGGTTGGAGATTCTCTTCCCTAGACTGACGCAGCCGATGGAACTAGAGTGTTACATATATTATTTTTGTTTTGCACTATACTGCTGCCACAAGCAAAACATTTCAGATGGTGATAATAAACCGGATTCATCAAAGACTCTTGCAAATTTCTGCAGATGTACGGTGGAGAGAGTTCTGACTGGGTGCAAAACTCCCTGATAAGGAGGCTCCTATGCAGAGGCTTGCAAGAGGTTATCAGAGGGTTGACGACTGAGCCAGCTCATTCAGAGGCACAACCCTCCCCAGCGGGCTGAGTGGTGTCGCAGCAACAATATCAGTAAAACCAAAGAATTGATTGTGCACTTCAGAAAGGGTAAGATGAGGGATTGCTCACCAGTTCTCATAGAGAAGTGGAAAGAGTGAGCAATTTCAAATTCCTGGGTGTCAACATCTCTGAGGATCTAACCTGGGCCCAACATATCGATGCAGTTACATTGCAGGCACAACAGTGACTACATTTCATTGGGAGTTTAAGGAGATTTGGTATGTCACCAAAGAAACTCACTAATTTCTACAGATGTACCATGGAGAGAATTCTAACCGGCTACATCACCGTCTGGAATTGGTGGGGGGGTACTCGGATTGGGTGCAGAGTATTCTGAAGGGAGAGGGTGAACAGCCAGAAGTCTTGGTACATGTTGGTACCAATGACATAAATAGAAAAAGGGAGGAAGTCCTGAAGAGAGAATTCAGGGAGTTGGGTAGGAAGCAGGAAAGCAGAACCTCCAGGATAGTAATCTCGGGATTGATGCCTTTGCCATCTGCTAACGAGTGCAAGAATAGCATGATCAGGCATATTAATGCGTGGCTGAGAGACTGATGTAGAGGGCAGAGCTTTGGGTTCCAAGATCATTGGGGACACTTCTGGGGGAGGTATGACCTGTACAAAAGGGACGGGTTACACCTAAATCCAAAAGGGTCTAATATCTTAACAGGCAGGTTTAAAAGAGCTGTTAGGGAGGGTTTATACTAATTTGGCAGGGGATGAGAACCGGAGTGATAGGGCTGAGGAAGGGGAAAACAGAAATAAATCAAAGATAGCATGCAACAGAGATAATAGAAAGGACAAGCAGGAGATGAGGCATAATTACAGCCAGTGGGATGAGTTTCGGGGCAATAGAGGTGTGGTGCAGTTAAGACAGAAAGCAGCAAATACTGGACTGAAAGTGTTATATTTGAATGCACGCAGCAGAAGAAATAAAATGGATGATCTTGAAATTCAGCTACAGATTGGCAAGTAAGATGTTGTGGCCATGTTGAAACTTGGCTAAAGGATGGCTGCCACTGGGAGCTGAGTGTCCAAGGATATACGGTGTATCGGAAAGATAGGTTAGTAGGCAGAGGGGGTGGTGTGGCCCTGTGTATAAGAAATAATATTAAATCATTAGAAAGGGATGGCATAAGATTGGAAGGTGTAGAGTCTCTATGGGTTGAGTTAAGAAATGGCAAGGGTAAAAGGACCCAAATGGCAGTTGTATACAGGCCTCCAAGCAGCAGCCGGGATGTGGATTACCAATTAGAGGAGGAGATAGAAAAGGCGTGTCAGAAGGGCAACGTCATGATAATCATTGGAGATTTTAACATGAAAGTGGATTGGAAAAACAAGGCTAGTACTGGACTTCAAGAAAGCGAATTTGTAGGATGTCTAAGGGATTGCTTTTTAGAACAGCTTGTTGTTGAGCCCACTAGGCTGTGCCAAATTGGGTGTTGTGCAATGATCCGGAGATGATAAGAGAGCTTAAGGTTAAGGAACCCTTAGGGAACAGTGATCACAATATGATCATGTTCACTTTGAAATTTGAGAAGGAGAAACCAAATTTCAATGTGTCAGTATTTCAATGGAATAAGGAAATTACAATGGCACAAGAGGGGAACTGGTCAAGGTGGACTGGAAAGAGACATTAGCAGGGAGGACAGCAGAGCAGCAAAGGCTGGAGTTTCTGTGAAAAATGAGGGAAGTGCAAGACAAATATATTCCAAATAAGAATGGAAGAAGGACACTACCATGGTTGACAAGTAAAGTCAGAGCCAAAGTAAAAGCAAAAGAGAGGGCATACAATGAAGCCAAAGCTAGTGGGAAGATAGAGGATTGGGAAGCTGTTAAAAACTTTCAGAAGGAAACTAAGAAGGTCATTAGGAAGGAAAAGATGAATTATGAAATGAATCAAGGACTAATATCAAAGAAGATACTAAAAGCTTTTTTAAGTATATATAGAATAAAAGTTGAGGGTAGATATAGGACCAATAGAAAATGAAGCTGAAGATATTGTTATCAGAGATGCAAAGATGGCAGAGGAACTGAATGCACATTTTGCATCAGTCTTCACAGTGGAAGACATCTTCAGTATACCAGACATTCAGGAGTGTCAGGGAAGTGAAGTATGTACAGTGAAAATTACGACTGAGAAGGTGCTCAGAAAGCTTAATGGTCTGAGGGTGGATAAATCTCTTGGACCTGATGGAATGCACCTTCGGGTTCTGAAGGAAGTAGCTGGAGAGATTGTGGAGGCATTAATGATGATCTTTCAAGAATTGATAGATTCTAGCATCGTATCAGATGACTGGAAAATTGCAAATGTTACTCCGTTATTTAAGGAGGGTGGGAGGCAGCAGAAAGGAAACTATAGACCAGTTAGCGAAGTTGTTGGAATTGATTGCTAGGGGTGAGATTATGGAATACCTGGAGGCACATGACAAGCTAGACCAAAGTCAGCATGGTTTCCTGAACAGAAAATCCTGCCTGACAAACTACGGCAATTCTTTGAGGAAATTACTAGCAGGGTAGCTGAAGGAGATGCAGTAGATGTGTTGTACTTAGATTTTCAGAAGGCCTTTGATAAGGTGGCGCACAGGAGGCTGCTTAGCAGCATAACAGCCCATGGAATTACAGGGAAGTTGCTAGCATGGGTGGAACATTAGCTGATTGGCAGAAAACAGAGAGTGGGAATAAAGGGATCCTATTCTGGCTGGCTGCCAGTTACCAGTGGAGTTCCACAGGGTTTGGTGTTGGGATCGCTGCTTTTCACGATGTATGTCAATGATTTGGACTATGGTATTAATGGATTTGTGGCAAAATTTGCCGATGATATAAAGATAGGTGGAGGAGTGAGTAGTGCTGAGGAAACAGAGAGCCTGTAGAGAGACTTAGATAATTTAGGAGAATGGGCAAAGAAGTGGCAAATGAAATACAATGTTAGAAAGTGTAAGGTCACATACTTTGGTGGAAGAAATAAATGGGCAGATGGAGAGAGAATTCAAAATGCTGAGATGCAAAGGGACTTGGGAGCCCTTGTGCAGGATATCCTAAAGGTTAACCTCCAGGTTGAGTCAGTGGTGAAGGCGGCAAATGCAATGTTGGCATTCATTTCTAGAGGTGTAGAATATAAGAACAGGGATGTGTTGAGGCTCTTTAAGGCGCTCGTGAGACCACACTTGGAGTAATGTGTGCAGTTTTGGGTTCCTTATTTTAGAAAGGATATACTGATATTGGAGAGGGTTCAGAGAAGATTCATGAGAATGAAAGGGTTACCATATGAGGAATGTCTGGCAGCTCTTGGGCTGGATTCCCTGGAGTTCAGGAAGGGGTGATCTCATAGAAACATTCTGAATGTTAAAAGGCCTGAACAGATTAGATATGGCAAAGTTATTTCCCATGACAGGGGAGCCTAGGACAAGAGGGCACAATTTCAGGATTGAAGGCCATCCTTTTGGAACAGAGATGTGGAGAAATTAATTTAGTCAGAGGGTGTTAAATATGTGGACTTTGTTGCCATGAGCTGCTGTGGAGGCCAAGTCATTGGATGCATTTAAGGCAGGTTCTTGATTAGCCAGGGCATCAAAGGGTATAGGGTGAAGGCAGGGGAGTGGGGATGACTGGAAGAATTAGATCAGCCCATGATTAATTGGTGGAGCAGACTCGATGGGCCAAATGGCCTACTTCTGCTCCTATATCTTATGGTCTTACTGTACAGGATTGAAATAAGTTGCAGTAAGTTGTAAACTCAGCCAGCTCCATCATGGGTACTAGCCTCCAAAGTAACCAGGACATCTTCAAGGAGTGATGCCTCAGAAAGGCAGCATCCATCATTAAAGATGCCCATTATGCAGGACATACACAGTTCTCATTGTTACCATGAGGGAGGAGGTACAGAAGCCTGGGACACACATCCAATGATTCCAGAACAACTTCTTCCTGTTTGCCATCAGATTTCTGAATTGACATTGAACCCATGAACACTACCTCTCTACTTTTTTTGCACTACTTATTTAATTTAACAACTTTATATATTTTTTCTCTGACTCCTTATAGGTGGTGTGCATGTGTATTTGTAATATATATATATATATCAGTAATAAATCTCATACTAATTCTGTAATGTACCCAAGGTGTAGGAGAATAAGGGTAAAATTGATGGGAGAGAAGGTAGATCACAAGGAAAGAAATGGGGGAAATAGGACTGAATTGTTTGAGACTTGGATTGGACCTCAGGTCAGCAACAGAGAAGATGAGTGGTATTGAGTAGCCAGATATTAGAGATTTCAGGAAGTGGTGAAATTGAACCCTGATTGCTGATGCTGTAAAGTGTCCCGCTAACCGCTACACACTCCACGCAATCACCACTCTGCATAAAAATCTTACCCCTGACATCTCCCCGTACCTACTTCCAAGCACCTTAAAACTGTGTCCTCTCGTGTTAGCCACTTCAGCCCCAGGAAAAAGCTTCTGACTAATCACATGATCAATGCCTCTCATCATCTTATACAACCCTGAGATTCATCTGCTTAGCAGGCAGCCACAAAACAAGTAACCTGAAAAAATCAAATTTTGGAAAAAAGACCAACCCCCAATGTACAGGAGAGAGAAAAGAAAACAAATCCAGTACAATGCTACAAAACAACAAAGGCAAACATTGTCATTCATGGGCTCCTAGTCTCAGTCTAAGTCCATCACACAGAGGCAAATTACCGCTGGGGCACGACACTGCTTCAGCCTCAGGGCTGAGGAGACTGGAGACTTGATTCTTGCACCTGGTCCCAGCAGCTTCCCTTTTCAGTCTAACTGGTCCAACATTTAAATAGTCCAACCACTGGGTTGTCCCCCGAAACCGAGCCCAAGCTCTGGCCCTGCCGCATCAATACACTCCAGACCTTTCTAAGTCAGTGTGGCAATTAGATGGATCAAACCTCGCTCCTGGTTTAGGCGGATGGAGTCTGAAACAGCTCCGCTTCAGCTTCTCTCCACTCCACTCGCTCCAACTGTGTCTCCAATTCCAACTTCATCTTCTCCTGGAACACGCCTCAACCTCACTCTGGCTCTGTCTCGACCCTCAGATCAGCTTCGACTTTTTTGTGGTGATTGTTTACCGAAATTTAACACATGAAAATGTTATTAAGGGGGTATTTAGTTGCATTTCATGCTTTGAGGTCCACCAGTTGAATCTGCAGGCTTCAGTTTAGTATTTTTGAAATGCCATTCAAATTCATTTTGTGGAATGACTGAAACAGTGCAGCCAGTGTTCAATTCCATTTTAATTAATTTGCTGCTCACTTCTGGTGTAAACCATATTGCTAGTCTATTGGCAGTTTTCACATGGTAAATCTCAAGGCTATTCAGTCCTGTGTCACTTTCATTGTTATTGGATTTTTCATCAGCAGCATGCAGATTAGTGCTCATTTTGAAACTGTAACTTGACTGTAAGTTTCTCTGTTAAATCTGCATTGGTCTGATGTATGTGAGCCCTGCCACAATGGTAACAGCATTTGTTTGGCCAGCTGGTTTTTGCTTAGATATTGAAACTTTGTTCACTCTAACATTCATTCTTGACTGCAACTCAATTGCATCTCTCTCAGCTGTTTCCTTTGATACAGCTACTTCAACTGCTCTTTTAAATGGAAGTTGTGCTTCAGTAAGAGCCATTTTTTAAAATGTTTTCTTGTAAGATTTCACAAACTAAACAGTCTTTCAGTGCATCATTAAGCCCATTACTGAACTGAGGATGCTCAGGGAACTTCTTCCTTGGCATACAGGTCACCGAGGATCTCACATGGTCTGTACACACTGACTGTGTGGTGAAAAAGGCACAACAGCACCTCTTTCACCTCAGACAATTGAGGAAGTGTGGTATGGGCCCCCAGATCCTAAGAACTTTCTACAGGGACACAATTAAGAGCATCCTTACTGGCTGCATCACTGCCTGGTATGGGAACTGTACCTTCCTTAATTACAGGACTCTGCAGAGAGTGGTGTGGACAGCCCAGTGCATCTGTAGTTGTGAACTTCCCATGATCCAGGACATTTACAAAGACAGTTATGTTAAAAGGGCCTGAAGGATCACTGGGGACCTGTGTCACCCCAACCACAATCTATTCCAGCTGCTAGCATCCAGGAAAGGGTACCACAACATAAAAGCCAGGATCAACATGCTCCAGGACAACTTGTTCCACCAGGCCATCAGACTGATTAACTCACTCTGATTTGAGTGTATTTCTGTGGTACATTGACTGCTCTATTTATTATAAATTACTATGATTGCACATTGCACATTTAGACGGAGACATATTGTAAAGATTGTTACTCACGTATGTGAAGGATGTAAGAAATAAAGTCAATTAAATTCAATTCAGTTTTTCAATTCAGCCATGTATGCTTCAATTTAACCCCTTTCTTTTGATTCCACTTATGAAACCTAAAGCATTCTGCAGCCAACAATGGTTTTGGTTCTAAATGTTCCTGCATTACTTTCACGATATCAGCAAAACTCACTTCTGCTGCTTTGGTTGAAGCAGTCAAACTTCAGAACAAACTGTGTGCCTTTAAATCCAATGTATGCAGCAAAATTGGTGCTTGTTACTAAATGGCTATTATATTTGCTTTAAAATACTACTCAATCCATTCAGCATACTATATCCAGTTATCTGTTGTGTGATCAAATGCATTGATCTTTCCCACGTAGCCAGACATTTCTGCTCTTTTTTTTTAATGATCATTTTCACCTGGTACCCACTGTTTATGAACCCATGAATTCTTCCATTTTCCTGCCAGTTTTCTTAAACTGGATCATGTTTCCTTCTGTAAATCAAAACTGCTGTGCTACTTTTATTTTACTCAACCGCTTCTTGTTGTGCTTTTTGAAAAACTCAAACATCTCACTGTGCTTCAAGAGGTAGGCAGTAGTCAAAGGGGTCATTTAAAACTTCCTCATCACCACTATCAACAAACAAGAGAAAGTCAGCAGATGCTGGAAATCCAAGCAGCACACACAAAATCCTGGAGGATCTCAGCAGGTGGGCAGCATCTATGGAAGAGTAAACCATTGATGTTTTGGGCTCAGACCTAAAGGGCTTGCTGGGTTCCTCCAACATTTTGTCTGTGTTGCTTGTCAGCACTGTTACATTTGTAACTCCAAAACATTAAACTAATTGAAAGGAAAAGATGGGAGTTCGAATTATGAGACCAACTTCATTTTTTACTTCAAGCGAAGTGCATTTGTACCACATGGTGGTGTCATGACACATGCAGTTCGCTTATTTTTACATATAATCCATAATGAATTATTTAAACAAGAATGCTTAATCAACAACAAATTTACAGTATTACCAAAATATTACATACACAACGGCACCCTGTCTTTAAATATACGATGGGACAATTAAGGAAATGCTTTATAATAAAGCATTCACAGTGTGTTACATACACAGTAATGCTAATGTCAATTGGATCTGTGAAATCTTCATAACATGACTGAATTTGGGGGAAGACAAGAACAGATCCAAGACTAGTTATTTCTTATTTTGGATTCTTCCCCATTCTTTTCATTTCCTGATGAAAGGTTTTGGCCCAAAACATCAACTATTTATTCCCCTCCATAGATGTTGCCTGACCTGCTGAGTTCCTCCAGCATTTTGAGCGTGTTGCTTTGGATTTCCAGCATCTGCGCAGTCTCTTTGTGTCTGGTATTCTATGCTGAAAATGAGGGTAACTGACCACAGAGCTCACCAATGTGAATGGCAAGTTAGGTTACTGGATTGGGTAGCAGAGGTGCAATGGCAGACCTGTTGGGAAATCTTTTGGAACACACAGAATGGATGTATTCCAACAAGAGTCAAAGCAAGGAACTGTTATCAATGGTAGTTAATAATTGTTCCAAGATGGTGATATAAATGCTGGCTTATCTATTACAATCTAGTCCTGACCTAATCAAATTGGGGACATTTATTTTACTACACTAATAGCAATAAGTCTCATTCAAGTAAACACAGTCCTGTTTCACCTTCTGCTGTTCTCAGCAAAGCTATTGTTTGTCATCAATATAGCCCTTTATATCTGGATCTAGTCTCACCCAACCTCAGTGGAAAAAGCATGCTTGCATTTACCCTATCTACCCCTCATAATTTTGTATACCTCAGTCAACTCTCCCCTCATTCTCCTAGGAATCTATGTTCCAATTTCCTCACTCTCCTATGCTCCAGGGACTGAAGCCCTAACCTATTCAACCTTTCCTATAACTCAGATCCTCAAGTACCAACAACATCCTTGTAAATTTTCTCTGCACCTTTTTGATCTTATTGTTAAGAAATTGGTGAAGCTACTAGTGGAATAGAGTCGATCCTTACTTAAAAGAGGATTTAAATACACTGGAAACAATTCAGAAAATGTTTACTTTCTTAATAATTAGAATTGGGTGATTTTTCCCTTTTTTTGTAATTATATCCTCAAATGGACTGCCCAGTCTTTTTTTTGTTATAGGTTAGTTTAGTGGGTTTTTTTTCTTCTCAATTATAGAAATTTTGAGTCTTTTTTTATGAATTGTCAAGAGGAGTTGTGTTTCCTTTTTATATTCATTCAATATTATACATGATTTTGACCGTGTATATTCCTTTCTTTGTACTTTTATTGAAATATGTATTTGATATCACTTCTCTGATTTGTACTTATCCTTATTTTTTTAAATCAATAAAGAAAGAGTGAAAATGAATAATTAGAAAGGGCAAGTTGGTCTTATGAGGATACATTTCATCTGTGAAACACACAGATCCCGAAGGGTGTTGTCAAAGCAGATATGGAGAGAAAGATCCCCCTTGTGAAAGAATAGATCACTGGGAGTCAATGTTTAAAAGTGAGTGTTCACCAATTCAAACCCAGGAAGCAAAAGATTTTCTCTCAGAGGGCCATGGGTCACTGGAACTCTCCCTGATACAGAGGGCCCCATCATCACCTGAATGTGTTAGAGAGTGTGAGAGAGAGAGAGAGAGAGAGTGAGAGACAGAATGAGAAAACTGGCAGGCTGTCCCCAGCATACCCTTTGTGATGGTTGTTAACATAAATGACAAATTTCACTGTACATCTTAATGTACTCATGATAAAAAAATGAATCTGAATCTCAAGTCTCATTGTCCACCAGATGGCAGTGCTACCCACTACTGCCTTGTGCTGAGCATTTTCAGCATATTCTTTTGCTTTTCAGACGTTTTCCTTGCCTAGAGTGTCCAGGAACAGAGATCACTGTGTCAGATCGATAGGTTGTCCATTAACAGACATGTGCATGATAGAGTCTGGCTCTTCATCCCAACATGTCAATTCTGAACATTTTGCCCATCTACACTACAAGGCCCTCCATTGGTTGGGGTTGACCATGCATATTGTGTCCTAACTATCTAAGTGATACACAAGCCAGGCTTGTATGATATGGAGAGCATGTTGCCCATATAGCAGGCTCCCCCTCTCCATGAAGCTGATGGATCCAAAGCAACAACAAAGACTGATTCTGCAGGAACCCCCATCTCCCCTTCCCCCACCACCATTCCATAATCTCGTGTCTCTCAGGTCCCACCGCCAGCTCTTAGGTCCTCAGAGACCTAATCTTCCTCTCACCCCACCGCCCCTGAACATCCCAACACTCCCCTCTCCTCTGACAGTACCAACCTTCTTTCCCCCTCCCATCCGTGCTGGGTCTTCACCATCCCCTCTCTGAGGCAGTATGTTCTGTCCTCAGTAAGGGTCTCACCTTTGCCCCCCTGCACTCAACCCCAACCAATGAAGGGCCTCATAGTGTAGATGGGCAAAATGTTCAGAATTGACATGTCTCAGCCCTAAACATTAACTGTACTCTTTTCCATGGATGCAGCATCGCCAGCTGAGTTCCTCCAGTATCTTGAGTAGCAAAGACCGACACAGTTTGGCAGCAACAGCATCGTAGGAGTTGCCAGTCAACGTTCAATGCAACATAGGACTGTCGTAGGGACTCCAGCTCCAGACATATCCCTGGGGTTTGCTCCCGAATCCTTCCCCATGAGTGGGTAGTGGAGGTTTGAGTTCAGACCTCCTCCTAGATGAGGTGCCAATCATGGCTTACAAGTCCAAAGTGACTGGTTTTAAGGTGCCAGTAACCCACCTTTGCCCCTTCTCCTGTCAGTAAAACTGGCTACACCAGGCTTAGTAGTTAAGCTGCATGTGAAGCCCAGGAATTGGACATGATTGTCAGAGGCTATTTGGGAGCATTTAATAGGTAGTGAGAACTTGTTCCCATTACCACACCCACCCCTCCATCCCGGCTGTGACCTTAACGAACCCCATCTACACTAATGTGTCCACATTAGGACCACACACCTTACTGACTTAGTGCAAGCCTAAGTAACTAAATGCCTCTTAGAAGTGATTATTTTATCTGGCTCCACCAGCTCCTCTGGCAGCTTTCAGCACCAACACTGACCTGCTGCTGCAAAACAACAAACTCTATGCCATATAAACAAGGATAATACACACACCAAAATGCAGAAGAAGCTCTGGTCAAGCTGCACCTGTGCACAGAAATGAACAGTCAATGTCATGAGTCCCGAAGAAGGGCCTTGGCCTGAAATGTTGACTGTTTATTCATTTCCATAGATGCTGCCTGACCTGCTGAGTTTTTCCAGCATTTTGTGTTACTCTGATTCACATTCACATGCTTATGATGACTCTATAAAAAAAAACTCTACATATCCCCTTTACAATTCATTCTTCTCACTTTAAACCTATGGCCATTTGTTTTTACTACTATTCTGGGAAAAGATATTGGCCATCTATCTTATCTTTGCCTCTCAATCTTATATACTGGGTGCTGGAGTGGAAATACATGTCTACCAAAGGAGGTAAAAGGTCCTTCCCTCCACTACCATGCAGGTCACCCTCGGGCAAGGTGTGGCACCTGCTTAGCTCGCAGTTCAGGGTCATGTGAAGCTATGGATGGTCATATGAGCAGCTGGTTCATATCATAAGTCCTGGTTATGTGACCACTGATGCCAGGCAGACAATTAAGAGTATTGATAATGGCTGCGGTCACCCATCTTGTAAAGACACTGCCCCGAAGAAGACAATGGCAAACCATTTCTGTAGAAAAATTTGCCAAGAACAATCATGGTCATGGAAAGACCATGATCACCTTCATCATATGACACAGTAAAGTCTCCTGCCTTCTCTCCATATCTCTTCATGCCCTGATCAGTCAAGAATCTATTAACCTCTGCCTTAAATATACATAAAGACTTGGCCTCCACAGCTGCCTGTGGCAAGGAATTCCACAGATTCACCACTCTAATCGAAGACATTTTTCCCCATCTCTGTTCTAAAATTATGCCCCTCTATTCTGAGGCTGTGTCCTCTCATCCTAGACTCAGCCACCATAGGAAATGCCCTCTCTACATCCACTCTATCATCTTTCACCATTTGATAAGTTTCAATTAGGTCACTCCTTATTCTTTTGAATTTGAGTGAACAGACTTCATATGACAAACTGTCATTTTTGTGAATCTCCTTTGAAACCCCTCCAGTGTCAGCACAACCTTTCTAAGATAAGGGGCCCAAAACTGCTCCAAGTGAGGCCTCACCAGTGCTTTATAAAGCCTCAACATTACATCCTTGCTTTTATATTCTTGTCTTCTTGAAATGAATGCTAACACTCCATTTGCCTTTCTCAGTCTGCAAATTAGCCTTTAGCAAGTCCTGCACAAGGACTCCCAAGTCTCTGCACCTCAGATTTTCTCTCCATCTAGAGAATAGCCTTCCCTTTTATTTCTTCTACGAAAGTGCATGACCATACACTTCACAACACTGTATTCCATCTGCCACTGCTTTGCCCATTTTCCTAATGTCTAAATTCTTCTGTAGCCTGCCTACTTCCTCAAGACTACTTGCCCCTCCACCTATCTTCATATTGTCCGCAAACTTTGCAACAAGGCCATCAACTCTGTCATCCAAGTCATTGACATATAACATAAAAAGGGGTCCCAACACAGACCACTATGGAACACCACTAGTCACTGGCAGCCAATCAGAACAGGCTCCCTTTATTCCAACTCAGATTAACTGGCCTATAATCTCCTCTCTTCGTTCAAGAGTGGAGTGACATAATATACAGCTAGTCCCTGGGTCACACAAGGGTCTGTTCCAGAAAACTGACTGCAATCAGTTTTTCCAAGTGAGAAACATATTTTCTATAGTAACACACTGAGGAGCTGGAGGAACTGAACAGTTCAGGAAGCATTTTTGGAGAAATTGGACAGTTGATGTTTCACAATTTGAGACCTTTCGTCAGGATTGGAGAGGTGAAATAAGAAGTACATTTACTGGTTTAATTGCAGGGAACAGTATTATTTTAATACAATTGATCCAACAGACATACATTGCACTTTTTAAAAAGATCCTCTAGTTTATATTCAAATGCTCAAAGTTGGTGCGGAGCTAACGCATTCTCCCTGTGACCATGTGAATTTTCTCATGGAGGTGAAGGGCAGGTGAGGAAGAGATGAGTAAGAGGGGAGTCAGAAAGGGGAATGGAAAAAGAGGAGGTAGAGGGGTAGCAATTACCAGAGAGTTAGAGAGTTCAATGTTCATGCTATCAGGTTGGAGGCTATCCAGATGGAGTATGAGGTGTTGCTCCTGCAATCTGAATGTCCACATCATGGCAGTAGAGGCAGCCATGACTGACATGACAGAATGGGAATGGGAAGTATAATTAAAATGGGTGGTTACTGTGGATATCTCACCTGTTGTGATGGACGGAGTGAAGGTTTTCAACAAAAGGTAGGGAATTCTTGGCGCAATTTCACAGGGCTTTGGCAAGATTGTCCCTGGAGTATTACATACGGTGAACCTCTTGCTGATGGCCAGATGTTACTTTTACTTCCCTTGTTGCTGATGTTACTTTTCTAACTCATCTTCAGAAAAATACCACCTTTCTGTAAATTTCAGAGGCTGTGACATTCCTCACCTTGCCCACTGCCTTTATGTAGACATGTGTGGGGAGAACATAGTTTTAACCCTATTCTTTTACACAATAATGCTGAGGTGGAAATGGTTAAGGGCTTCAAGTTCCTGGGACTTATTACTGACAATTTGTGCTGATGAAACCATGGCAATGCAATAGCTAAGGCATACCAGCACCTTTACTTCCTCCGAACATAGAAAGTATGCACAGTTCCTTCTGTCCACAATGGGCTGCTAACGCTTGAACTGACTCTAAGGTCAATATAACCCTTCCCTCCCACATAACCTTACATCTTTCTATCATCTATGAGCCAATCTAAAGGTCTCTTTAATGTCCCTAATGTATCTGTCTTTACTATCAACCCTGGCAGCATGTTCCACACACTCACCAACTGTGTGAAAACTTTAACTCTGACATTCCGTCCCTCACCCAACCATACTTTCCTCCAGATACTTTCTGCTCTGGCTGCCCATTCAATGCATGTCTGTCATGTTTTATACGTATATAAAGTTACCTCAAGTACCGTCTCTATGACCGCGTGGATTTCAAAGTTCAAAGTAAATTTATTATCAAAGTACACATCCATCATCATATACAACCATGAAATTCATTATCTTGCAGGTAATCACAGTAAATACAAGAAATGCAATAGAATTAATGAAAGACCACACCCAACAGGACGAACAAACAGCCAATATGCTTCAAAGCACCACTGTGCAAATACAAAAAGAAAGAAAAAATATCATAACAACAAATAAATAAGCAATAAATTTTAAGATCATTAGAAGAGTTCTTGAAAATGAATCCAGAGGCTGTGGGAACAATTCAATGATATTGTTATGCCTGTGTCCAACTCTGAGGGGCCGAAGGGTCCCAAGTAGCCACCTCCTTTTTGAGAATCGCAAGATCGCTATTAATTCAGGTCAGGAGACCCAGGAAATGAGAGACGTTTGGAATGTCCTGGCCCTCAGCGATACAAAGCCACAGAAAACGGCCATTTGGAGACGGAAATGTGTATTGAGTACTGTACTTCATGGAAGTCCTCAGGGAATGATCAGAGGGGGTTGGTTGAGGGATTGCATTGTGAGTCAGGATAAAAGAGGGTCTGAGGAACAGCCCCTTCAGACGCACCAGAAGAAATGCTAGAAATCCTGTAACAGCGTAATAGCGACAGCCGGTGGAAAGCCCACGTGCGTCCTTTTCCATTTGCCTTGGAATTGGTGGGGCTTACCACGGAAGAATGGCTTTAGCTAAAACAAAGGCGAAATCAGCCCCAACGACTCTTGAAGGATTGACATCATAAAAGGAATGGGAAAGTTTTAAACTCTCTCTCTTGACTCCAACCAAAGGTTGCAGCCAGCATGAACTTGAGTGACTTTTATATTTCCATCGGACAATACATTATCCCCTAGACAACGACAGAGCTATTTCTTAGTGATTATTATTATACCTGCGCTTTTAGACTTAGTATTGACGACGTATATTATCTGTATTTTTGCATTGATATTATTTTTGTGTATTTTTATCAATAAATACTGTTAAAAATAGTACCATCAGACTTCAACGGACCTCTCTATCTTTGCTGGTAAGTGACCCAGTTACGGGGTACATAACAATATTATGCACTTTGGTTCAAGAGCCTGACGGTTGAGGGGTAATAACTGTTTCTGAACCTGGTGGTGTGGGTCCTGAGGCTCTTTGTACCTTCTTCCTGATGGCAGCAGTGAGAAGAGAGCATGGCCTGGGTGGTGGGGGCTCTTGATGATGGATGCTCCTTGCCTCAACACGTTCTGTGGATGGTAGGAAGGGCTTTACCTGTGATGGACTGGGCCATTTCGATAAGGGATTTTTCATAGGTTTTTTTCATCCATGCATGGGCATTGTTGTTTCCATAGCAATTCATGATGCAACGAAATACTCTTCACCACATATCTATACAAGCTTGTCAAAATTTTAGATGACATGCCAAATCTTTGCCAACTTCTATGGAAGTAGAGATGCTGCCGAGCTTTCTTCATAATGGCACTTGCGTGCTGGACCCAGGACAGATTCTCTAAAATGATAACACCAAGGAATTTAAAATTCCTTACTCTCTCCACCTTATAATTTCCTGATGAGGCTAGCTCATGGATTTTCAGCTTCCTCCTCCTGAAGTTAATAATCACCTCCTTGGCCCTGCTGAAGTCAAGTGAGAGGTTGTTGCTGTGGCACCACTCAGCCAGATTTTCAACCTCCCTCCTGTATGCTGATTTATCACCACCTTTGATTTGGCCAATGGCAGTGGTGTTGCCAGCAAATTCAAATACGTATGGCACTGGAGCTGTGCTTAGCCTCACAGCCATAAGTATAAAGCGAACAGAGCAGGGGCTAAGCACATAGCCTTGTGGTGTACCTGTTCCTCCAGTTTTCTCCCACGTCAAAGGCATTTGGTTAGGGTTAGTAAGCTGAGAGCAAGCTTTGTTGGTACTGGAAGCATGGCAACACCTGTGGGATGTCCCCCTGCACATGCTTACACTATGTTGATCGATGATACAAACAATGTATTTCCCTGTATGTTTTGATATACATTTGACAAATAAAGTTAATCTTAATCCATTGTTGAATATTAATCATTGTTAAGAATGGACCTCTTGTACAATAGTTCTGATTTCTCAATCCAATTCATTGTAACCATTACACCTTATCTGTCTAAATACAATCTGCAGTTTATTACTGTTTCCTTCCGTGCTACCTCACAGTAGTTATGTTTAGAATGATCATGTAGAATAATGTCTTTCACTGTCTTGGTACATAAGCTCATTACTCTCACAACTGCAAGAGTGCCCTTCCCTGAAGAAGGGAGTGGCCAAAAGGTCCACCAACTACACTCACCTGGTTGAAGTACAAATGTAAATAATAATCATACAAACAATGTTAGTTAAAAGCAAGGTTAAATAAATAAGTTTTGAGCTGGTGCTTCAAATGTCAACCGAGTCTACATCACAGTCTTAGGAACTGAGTTCTACAGTTTAGGAACATTGTTCAAAAAAGCTGCTAATTTCCTTTTCAGGGAGATTGTTTAAATTTAAGAATCTGGCAGAAGGCACCCCGAGAACTTGAACTTGAACAGGACAGTTGGATAACCTGTCCCACAAGACTATGAGGACCCTGCTTCAACAGCAATGGATGAGGCAGGATACAGAACAGAGAACAGTACAGCACAGGACAGAACGCTACAGGCTACGATGTCGTGCTGACCTTTAAGCTAACTCCAAGGTGAATCTAACCCTTCCCTCACAAATAACCTTTCATTTTTCTTTAATCCAAGTGCCCAAGTGTCTCTAAAATGTCCCTAATATAGGTCTTCACCACCATCCCTGGCACCCTGTTCCACGTACCTACCACTCTGCAGTAAAAAAAAACAGTTCTGACATTCCCCTTATACTTTCCTCCAATCACCTTAAAATTATACACTCCTGCATTAGCATTTCCACCCTGGGAAAAAGATGCTATCCACTCTATGTCTCTTATCATCACGTACATTTCCTATCAAGACACTTATCATTCTGCTTCACTCAAAAGAGAAAACAAAACCCTAGCTCACTCAACCTATCCTCATGACATGATCCTCCAGTCCAGACAGCGTCCTGGTAAATCTTGTCTGCACCATCTACAGCTTCCACATTCCTATGATGTGGCATCCAGAAATAAACACTGTACTTACTAGGAGAAGTCTAACCTAAGGCTCTTGAAATCAGTTCCCTGACAAATCATGACAACACACCATACCTCTTCTTAACCAGCCCTATCAAATTGCACTGCAACTTTGAGAAGTTGTATAGGGAACTTCATTGGTATCATATAACCATTAGACAGGGTATTGAATGTTATGGAACAGACACCTAGGACTGCAAGCACATTGTGAAAAGTGGCACCTCAGGCAGACAGGGTGGTGAAAAAGGTATTTAGCATGTTGGCCCCTATCAGTCCGGGCACTGAGTATAGGAGTTGAGACAGTATGCTGCAGTTGTAAAGATATTGGTGTAGCCATTACTTGGGGTACTGTGTAGAGTTTTGGTCACCCTGTTATAGTAAAGGTATCATTAAGCTGGCAGAAATGCAGAACAGATTTAAGAGGATGTTGCCAGCACTAAAGGGCAGGAATTTATAGAGAAAGGTTGGGCAGGCTGGGACTTTACTTCTTGGAATGAAGGAGATTGAGGGATGACCTGCCACGGGTATATAAATCACGAGGTATAGATGGGGCAAATGCACAGAGTGTTTTTCACAGGGAAGGGTAACTAAGAACTGGAGGGCAAAGGTTTTAGGTGAGAAGGGAAGGATTTAGAAGGGACCCGAGAAGCAACTTCTTCTTACAAAGGATGGTGTGTATATAGAATGAGCTGCTGGAGGAAGCAGTCATGAGGACATTGAACATACACTTGGATAAGTACATGGGTAGGAGTGGTTAAAGTAGTAGATACAAAAGCCTTAAAGCACTTACTACCAGACTTGAACAGATTTGCTCCCACTGTTAACAGACTCTGGTGCAATAAGACGGATTGTTGGCCTCACAATTTACCTTGCACCTTATTGCATACCTGCACACCACTTTCTTTGTAGCTGTTAACTTTATTCAGCATTATTATTGTTTCTAACCTTGCTCTAGCTCAATGCACACTGTGTAATGATTTGATCAGTATGCAAAACAAGCTTGGTGCACGTGACAATAATAAACCAATACTAATAATAATACCAAATGGGACTAACACAGTGGGTACTATGAATGAGCTGGGCCAAAGGACCTGCTTCAGAGGTGTATTACTCTGAGAAGTCAATATTGCACAGCTTCACGTGTCTGTAAGAGCAGCTTCAGACCAAGGTCCGAGCCTTCCAAGAATCAGTACTGCACCAGTTTACTAACAAGGTGAAGATGGAATTCATTACCAGATGACTGTGGAGGCCAAGACATAGATAGAGTCATAGGAGAGTACAGCACAGGAACAGGCACTTCAGCCCATCTAGCCCAAACCAAACTATTTAAACGGCCTATTCATATCCACCTGCACCCGGAGGATGGCACTCCATACCCCTGCCACCCATGTACCTATCCAAACTCCTCTTAAATGTTAAAATTGAGCTTGCATGCGCTATTTGCGCAGGCAGTTCACTCCACACCCTCACCACCATCTAAGTGAAGAAGTTTCCCCTCATGTTCCCCTTAAACATTTCACTCTTAACCAGTACCTTTGGTTTAGTCCTTGGGGAGCAGATCTCAGACAATCTCACCTGGTCCAGGAACACCACTGGGATTGTGAAACTGTGCCCAGCAGAGATTGAACTTTCTGAGGAAACTTAAACAAGCATCACTCCCCGCTAACATCTTAACTACATTCTGCAGAGTGTACAGAGTTGAGAGTGTGCTGACCTTTTGCATCACAACCTGGTACTCCCAGCTGCAGTGCTGCCGACAAAAAAGCCTTGCAGGGGGTGATTAGGGGAGCAGAGGTTATTGGGGTCTCCCTACCTTCTGTCCAAGACTGCTTTCAGAGTCGATGACTCCAGAAGACACAGCACATCATTAAAGACCCCTCACACCCTCTCCATGACCTGTTTGTTCTTCTGCCATCAGGCAAAACTAAAACCACAAGGCTACTAAACAGCTTCCTCCCACAGGCAGTCAGACTGCTGAATAGCTGCTCTACCTGACTCTGCTTTAGACACTTTTAACTTGCACTGGACACTTATAACTTGATTTTAACCGACATGTGGCTGTTATGTTTTACTATTTATTGTTGTGTTTACTATTTTTTATTGCCTTTGTTATGTTATGATTGCACTTGCCCCTGGGAAATGCTGTTTCATTCTGCCCTGCAGAGCTGATGTATGGTTGGAATGACAATAAAGTTTTTGAATCTTGAAACCTCAGTGGAAAAAGCCTGCTTGCATTTACCTATCAATATCCTTATAATTAAGTACCATATTATAAGGAATTAGGTATGTTTAGAGTGGAGGTTGATAGGTTCTTAATTAGTCTGGGTGTCAAAGGTTACAGGGACAAGGCAGGAGATTGGGGTTGAGAGGGATAATAAGTCAGCCTTGATCGAATCAATTTCACCATGTATGCAGGAGGGTTGAGCATGGGGCTAGCAACCCTATCCCATAAAAACCTACAGCTACAAAACACCAACAGAAGCTCCAAAGACTTAATCCCTGGGAGGAAGAAGATAATTTAAAAGACTTGGGGACAATTTAAAAGACTGTACCAGGATAAAGAACTCTTGACAACCTGCTGTCTGTGGCCTACGCCCCAGTAGGGTGATGGGTTTAACAGAGCAGAGACTGGAAGAGCTGAACAGCTTAATTCTGCTCCTATGTCTTAAGATGACCACTTGGACGAGTTGCACAGGCTCTCCTCCGTGCGTAATCTGGGTCCCCACCCACAAAGACAAAAAAATGATAATTTGAACAGAGTTGAGTTTAAGCTTCAGTAGAAGTTTTACAATAATACAGAAACTTTATGCACATACATTCATCACAACCTTTAAAATCGAGAAATAACATCGAAGAAGTGGAGCAATTAAGGATTGCGGAGAAGTGTCAAAAACAAGACAGGCTGATCTCCGCTCGTTGCTGGGTGTGATTTATTAATGGGAATGGGGCTGATAAACACATTTTCCATTCTGGACTGCTGCTTTTCACTGGGCGAAAAGGGAGGGGGTGGGGAAAGGAGTAATGAACACGCATTTCATTAAAAACTAACTTTAGCCCAAATTTCCTGATGGCTGGTTAACTTGGAATAAGGAAAAATAATTAAAAGAGATAAATAAACAAACAAACAAAATGCATTTCTGGCTCCCCTTGACAGCTTTACATTGAGCGGCTTGAAGGTGGAGTGGTGAATCCGAGACATTCGTCATCCAGGTCAACTTTGCTGTGCCAATGATATTCAGGGCTGTGGCTTGAGACCCTTTGCCGTAAGAGTGATTGGCATTTTGTGGGGTCATCAGGAATACAGTTCAGTTCTCCAAAGGCCCATCAATGCTGGCTGCTGATCAGAAGGAGTACATTCTCAGGACTCAGTTCCTTAGGAGGAAGTGGTGGAGAAGGGGTGGGGTGCAGGGCGAGATGGGGTGAGCTCAGCTCTTTCACACATCAGAGCACAGAGTAGTGGCGTCTTCAAAGTTATGAGTGTTGCTGCAGCTCTGCATTTACTTGATTCAGTCTAGTGACGTCAGTGAACGGAGGTACTCTAGGACCGTGTGGCTGCAGGGTCAGTCCAGCCCAAGCTTGCTTACCCAGCCCACAGTTCAAACACACTGAGACATCTGGCAAATGGCACCAGAATGCACCTTGTACTTCATCTTCCTCGCTTCTCCCTCACGCTGTACTGCAGGACCATTGGTGTGGGCTGAGGGACAGAGAAGATAAGGAGAGGGTGAAAGTTGGGAAGATAGGAACAGTACGCTCAAAATCAATATCCATCCCAGGGAACATGTTCACAGGTGTACCACGGAGACCATTCAGACTGATTGCATCACTGTCTGGTATGGTGATGGCAAGGCTAGATATCAGAAAAAGCTGAAGAAGATTGTAAACTGAGCCAATTCCACCATGGGCATTAGCCTCCCCACCATCACCATCTTCAAAAGCTAGCACCTCAAGGCGGCGGCAACTGTCATTAAGGACCCTCACGATTCAGGACATGCCCTCCTTTCATTGTAGAGGATACAGGAGTCTGAAAAATTATTCAATTTCAAGATCTCTGAATAGTTCATGATCTAACCCATGAGCACGCCCTCACTATTTTTGCTCTCTTTCTGCACTATTTAACTTACTTTTTAAAAAATATATTTCTTATTGTAATTTATAGTTTTTTATGTATTGCACTGTACAGCAGTCGCAAAACAAATTTCACGACATGTTAGTGATAATAAACCTGATTCTAATTCTCACCTTGCCATACCATCTCGAGAGCCAAAGTTGCTTCATGGTCATGTGCTCTGGCAGAGGTTCGTTGTCGAACAGTATTTGTACCTGCAGAAAGAAACTCCATTATATTTTCATATGGTTTGTTGGAGAACAAACTCTGCACTTGCCTCCCACTCCTCCTTCTACAACGTACCTGCTGCAGATCTAGTACATTTATTCTGTGGCACAGAACTCTCCGTAGATGCCTGATCTCAGCCCGGACTGAACATCGCACATACTTTTGCTGCAATGGTCAAAGACAAAAAGTAAATTTGACAGAAGAGTGACTAAGTTCTGGCTTAGACCTTCCACATACTACTGACCTTTGCGTACACAGAACACTACTACACTGGACAAGCCATTCTGCCCACAATCTTGTACTGATCTTGATACCACTTTATATTAAATGTTCTCCTATGTATCATCGATATCCCTCTGTGTTTAGTTGTTATAACAAAAAACACACTTCACTTTGATATAAATGTGATAAATAAAGCTAATCTATATTAAAAAAAAGCTAAACTTTCTATCCATGTATCTGTCAAATGCCTTTAATGCCATTAACATACCTGCTTCAACCACTTCTTCTGGCAGCTCATTCTATAAAGACCAACCTCTGGATGAAAACGTTGCCCCCTCAGGTTCTTTTTCCTCTCACCTTAAACCTATGCCCTCTAGTTCTTGATTCCCCTATCTGAGGAAAAAGAATTGTGCACTAAACCCAACTATGATGTTATATATCTCCTTCAGATTACCCTCATTCTCCAGCTTAAGGACATCTTTCTTCAGTAGGGTATCCAAACTTGAACACAATATTCCAAACACCTACGTCTTGAGTGATGACGGCCAGGATGCCAAAAGCCTTCTTCACCACACTGTCTACCTGTCATTTAATTTTAATTGTCATTTTCTTTGCAGTTAATCAATTATCTGCTTTATTTTAAGTAGCCTTTAGATACATAATAATTTAATATATCTCTAGCGGCTATAGAGAGTATAATTCTGAAAGCTTTGTACTACGTTAGGTGAACAAATGTTTCCCTCCATTGGTTAACTTTTCACTACAGTATTAAGTAGTTTCTAATTGGTTGTCTCTTATCTATGGAATTTTTCTTATCTCATGGGTATAAAAGTAGCCATTTTATGATAGGTACCATCTTTTCCTGTTCTTTAGTTTCTCTTTTTCAAGTAGAAGTCTTCTGCCTGTCTGTTTCAACTTCCCTTTGTTCTATCAACTCATAACAAAATGATCATGAATCAGCCTTGCTTCAGACTTCTAAAAGAACCTTTGATTTAAACACCAGAGTCTAACACCGTGAAGCTATTCAAAGTGGTTATAAACATGGGAGAACTCAAGATAGACTCAACAAATGCCTGGTACCTTCTTGTGCTTTCAGAACATTTCAAAAAGGACATCAAGTGCATTGTAGGCACTCCAATAATTTTGCTGTCTATCTTGGTGATACTGCTTGAAAATTTAACACCAGCCAGTATTGCCAAAGAGTTCTTTGAATTTAGAGAAGATGGTGGAGGGCTCTTTAAAACGTCTCACAGCCCTGATGACAATATTATGTCGCATTCAAGTTCTGCAACCTCTGGGATGGGGCTTGAAATCAACTTCTGATCCATGTGACAATTGCCACCCACTAAGCCCAGGCTCGTGCCAGCTGTGCATCGGAGGAGGGAAAGTAGTAAAGAGCACTTTCTTAAATTGCTTGCAGGGCAGAAATATCAACTTACACCTCGGAAAACTGACTGGGTTTGCAGATGTGTGGAAAGAAAAAAGCCTGAACATAGAACACTTCTGTATGGTAGAGGCCCTTCAGCCCATAATGTGCCAACTCTTTAACCTACTCTAAGGACAATCTAGCACTTCCCTTGCACATTGTCCTCTTTCACCCATGTGACTATCATTCCACACACCCATCAATCTCTCTGACATCCCCACCATACTTTCCTTCAATCACCTTATAATCACATCCCCTCATATTAGCCTTTTCCACCCTGGGAGAAAGTTTCTGGCTGTCCACTATCTATGTTTCTTATTGCCTTGTACACTTCTATCAAGTCACTTCATGTCTTCCTCTCCAAAGAGAAAAGCCCAAGCAGCATGATAGTCAGTCAAGCAGTTGCATAACATTATTACAATGCCAGATATCACCAATAAGGGTTTAATTCCCACTACCACCTGTAAAGAACTTGTATGTTCTGCCTGTGACGACCTGCTTTTCTTCCTGGTGCTCCAATTTCCTTTTTTATTCCAAAGTAGCAGGGTTAAGGTTAGTAAGTTGTGGACATGCTATGTTGGCATCAGAAGTGTGGTGACACTTGTGGGCTGCCCAGCACAATCCTTGCTAATTTGATTTGACGCAAACAACAGATTTCGCTGTATGTTTCGATGTACATGTTTCAAATAACGCTAGTCTTTAAATCTTTACCTTTCTTTTTAAGAAATGCTCTCTAGTCCAGGAGCATCCTGGTAAATCTCCAGTACACCCTCTCTAAAGTTTCCACATCCTTCCTCTAATGAGGTGACCGAACTGAACACAATAGTCCAAGTGTGGTCTAACATTACCTTGAGGCTCTTGAATGCAGTCCCCGGTCTGTGAAGACTAACACACCATAAGTCTTCTTAACTGCACTGCAATTTCGAGGGATCTATGAATCAGCTCTTATCCCAACTGATAACATACAAGCTGATGAGATACGTTCTTCCTCTTTGCAATTAAGAAAATAACGCACAAATGAAGTAGTAATGAAAGTGTGTGTTTTGTTCGCCTTCATTAGTTAGGGGACTTAATTCAAGAGCCACAAGGATAACGTTGCAGCTCTATCAGACTGATTACACCACACTTATTGTGTTCAATTCTCATTATAGGAAAGACGTGCAAGCTTTAAGAGAGGGTACAGAGGAGATATACCAGGATGCTGTCTGGAGGGAAGGGTGGGGGGGGGGGGGGTTGAATTTTACAATATCAATGCTCTCAACAAGAAGCAGATAATGTTTGAATTCCACTGCATGAAGTAAGCAGAGCATGAATCATACAGCTCCAATATTATTGACTCTACGCACGTGCTCACTGAATGGTGGGGGGAGGGAGTACTCAGTCTGCCTCCTGACAAGAGTGGGAATAATTGAATTTACTTCAATGATCTGAAAACACAGGACGGAAAAAAAAATCAATAGACCCCCATCTGCTTCAGCATAGCGATGTGAAATGATTTGTGACCCTTGAGCCTTCAGATTAACTGCAAGCTTTGTATCTACTTCATGTTAAATATGTTTTGGATTTACTGAGAGTCTGGCTATTGGAACAGACACACATGAAAACAGCTCCTGCATCTGGAAACAGTGTCAGGGGAGAGCTGACTGTGCTGACGGAATGTTCCCCGAACAACGGACCAGAAGGGGAGAGGGCTGCAGGCAAATTTCAGTAGTCCTTATGGTTAAGACCATCTGCACCCTCTCAGCTCTCAACCATCCCAATGGTGTAAACCTCAGCTTGGTCTGTATGGTGTTGAACTAGTCACTTGGAGTTCGAATCAGGTTGAATAAAGCAAGGTGGGGGGGGGGGGGGGGGTAGTGTAAAGGAAATTTAAGCGACATGCTTGATTTTTAGACAAAGCAGCAGCTGCTTGGAATGCACGCCAGGGGAGATAATGAAAGCAGGTATAATAGTAACACACAAAATGCTGAAAGAACCCAGCAGGTCAAGTAGCATCTATGGAGAGGAATAAACGGTCAACGTTTTGGGCCGAGATGCTGCCTGGCTTGCTAAGATCCTTCCACATTTTTATTTTATTTAGGAATACATCATGGTAGTAATGAACCTGCACTGCCCAATTGCACCATTGTGACCAATTATCCCATTAACCCCATCATCTTTGTGATGTGGGAGGAAACTGGAGCCCTTGGAAGAAACCCTCAAGGACACAGGGAGAATATATACACAGCAGCAGGAATTAAACCTGGGTCACCGGCACTGCAAAGCGTTACGATAACTGCTATGCTACCATGCTGCTGTGGTGAGCCAAGTGATTAGCATAACTCTAATAAGACATTAAGATCATTGGTTCATCCAAATAGCACACTTTTTGCATAGTAATAATGGGCTGAACCTTTACCAGCTACCGTAAGGTGCTAACACTTGTCATTCACGAGCTACCTCATCAAAATTAGGACTTTCTACACTTCCAGTTACCAACCTGAAGATTGGAAAGGCTGTAAATTCACTCACATTTAAACAGAGGTATAAGTATGCTAAAGTGATTGCAGATGGATGCCTGAATCAGATCAACAAACAAACAACTGGAGGAACACAGCAGGTGGAACAGTGTTACTATTCACTGCAAGGTCGACGTTTTAGGTCGACAACCTGCACCAGGAAGAAAAGGGCAGCAGAGAGGGAAGATTGCTAGTACATAGAGGAAAGGGAAGACAGAAACCTTCAGGTGATTGGTAGATTGAGGTGGAGTAAAGGATGTTGGAGGAAAATAAGCAAAAACACAAAAGCTACCAATGCTGGAATCCGGGAACCATTAAAGGAGAGGTGCTAGGCAGATCGATTAGTTTAGGAGAGGGGATTTGGTGGATGAAATGTACATGTGCTAGGTGATTGGAATTGGGTTGGGGGAGGTCAGGGGGACAAAAACAGGAGGACTAGAGATGGATCAGATGGGGAGGAAAGAACACAAAGAGAAAGAACATAGGAAGTAAAGGTTGGAAATTTGATGCTCATACCACTGGGCTGCGAATATAATTACTGGCTGATGGAATCAGTATGAATGGGTTAAGCTGGCAATAAATTCAAGTTACTTTCACCATGGAACTGCATTTCTGGCTGATCTAATCCTGGTACACAGAGCAATAAGCAAATTGTCCTAAAGTATTTCACATGAAAATCATCAAGGCAGAACTTGTCTCCAAGGCACAGCAAAGCAGAGAAAGCTCTATGCAGTCAGTGGGCTGACCAGGATTTGAAGTAAGAGAAAGAGTCAATGCTTTAACTCAAAGATCATTCATCAGAACCTACTAGAATGGAAGCTTCGATGAAGGCTCTTTGATCTGCTGGCCCAAGCTGAAAGCAAAAGATGTTAACTAAATACAGAGTGACGGTCACACATCATTGCTATTCAAGCTCAGAGACTTACCTGCAATACTAGTTTCCCTTTCTCCTTTCCCAAAGGGGAGCTACAAAACCCAAACAAACAAAACATTATTAAATACAGATTTTAATTCCAACATGCAATACATTGGCAAGATAGAGAGGGTACAGTAGAGATTTACAAGGATGCTGACTGGACAAGAGGGTCTATGTTATAGGCTGCATTGGTTACAATGGATCTTTACTCCTTGGAGCTTAGGAGTGTGGGAGATTACCTTAGAAGTTTATAAAATCATGACAGCTTCAAAGTAGATTTATTATCAAAGTACATTTGTGACACCATATATAACCCAGAGATTCATTTTCTCATGGCCATACTCAATAAATCCAATCACTATCATAGAATCAATGAACGACTGCACCAACAAAGCATACAACCAGTGTGCAAATACAAAAATAAAAAGAAAAAATAATAATAATAAATAAGCAATAAGTTTCATGGAATTGAGGTGAAGAGTCCTTAAAAGTGAGAACATAGGTTGTGGGAACTATCGGTGATGAGGCAAGTGAAGTTATCCCCTCTTTTTCAAGTGCCTCATTGTTGAGGGGTAATAACTGTTACTGAACCTGGTGGTGCAGGTCCTGAGACTCCTGTATCTTCTTCCTGATGGCAGCAGCAAGAAGGGAGCATGACCTGGTTGAGTTCCTGATGATGGATGCTGCTTTCCTGGGATGACACTCCATGTAGATGTGCTCACTGGTGGGAGGGCTTTACCCATGATGGACTTTGTATCCACTACTTCTTGTAGGATTTTCCATTCAGGGGCATTGGCTGTTTCCATACCAAATTGTGATGCAGATAATTAATATACTCTCCACCACACATCTACAGAAGTTTGTCAAGGTTTTATATGTCATGCCAAATCTTTGTAAACTCCTAAGGAATTACCTCGTAAATCAGCAACATCTTCATAAATCTCCTCTCCACTCTCTCCAGCTTAATGGCATCTTTCCTATAGCAATTTATTTCAAAATACAAGAATTGTGCAGATGCTGGAAATCCAGAGTAACACACACAAAACACTAGAGAAACTCAGTAGGTCAGGCAGCATCTATAGAAATGAATGAACATTTAACATTTCTTCCCAAGATCCTTCTTCAGGACTGGAAAGGAAGAGGGAAGATGCCAGAATAAAAAGGGGGGAGGGGAAGTAGGACTAGCTAGGTGGTGATAGTTGAAGCCAGGTGGGTGGGAAAGGTAAAGGCATGGAAAGCAGAATGGACCATGGGAGCAAGGGAAGAAGGTGCAGGAGGTGGTAGGCAGATGAGGGGAAGAGTGGAAAATAGATGAAGGGAAAGGGAAGGCAGAAAGGAAAAATGTTACCGGAAGAAGAAATTGATGTTCACAGGATGTTCATGAAGGATGCCCAGATGGAATATGAGGTGTTGCTCCTCCACTCTAAGAGTAGCCTCATTGTGGCAAAAGAGGAAATTCTAAATATTCAAAATATCCAAATATGCCCTCACCAATGTCTTGTACAACAACAACATGAACATTCTAATCTCCATACTCAAAGCTCTGACCAATGAAGAACTAGGGAGCCATTCAACAGTCTTATAACAGGAGGGTAGAACCTTTCCTTGTGTGTTTTCAAGCTTTTCAGGGTTGGGTGGGATATTTGATTTTGCTGGTTGCTTTACTGATAGCAAATTAAGTTATGTGCAAGAAGGATTTACAAGGAAGACATAGACTTAGGAGCAGAATTAGACCATTTGGCCCAGACTCTGCTCCGCAATTCCATCATGGCTGATTTATTATCCCTCTCAACCCATTTCTTCTGTCTTCTCCCCATTACCTTTGACATCCTTACTAATCAAGAACCTATCGATTTCCACTTCAAATACACCCAATGACTGGGCCTGCACAGCCATCTGTGGCAATGAATTCCAGAGATTAACCACTCTCTGGATAAAGAAATTCCTTCTGATCTCTCTTCTCAAGGGACATCCTTCTAGTCAGAGGCTGTGCCCTCTGGTTCTAGACCTAAACCTGGTTTTATAAGAAAGATCAGAAGAGGTACACAGAACTTTTCTCAGAAATGTCTGAATTTTCTCTACTGCAGTGTGCTGTTGTGAATACTAGATTACTGAAGGCATTTGACAAGGAAGTAGATAAATTATTAGAAGGCCAGGGAATTGAGGGTGTGGGGCACAGGCACAGAAGAGGAGACGAGGCCCAAGAGAGATCAGCCATGAATATATTGAATGGTAGGACAGGCTACAGGGGCTGAATGGCCAGCTTCTGCTCCTACTGTCTTGTAGTCTACATGGACACTTGTGCATAGCAGCAAGGCTACAGGGAAGTTAGAAGTTGCAGAAAGCTTCACAAGAATGTTGACAGGATGGGATGGGAATGTTGAGTGACAGGGAAAATGGAGAAGCTGCCACCATTCTCCCTTGGGAGTAGAAGACTGAGGGCAAACTTACCGGGAATTACAAACATCATGAGGGACAAGCTTTCCATGGGGTAGGGGAGTCCAAAATCAGAAGGCAGATGTTTATGGTGAGAGGGGAAAATTTTAAAGGTGACCTATACGCCAATTTTTATATATTGAATAAGCTGCCAGAAGAAATGGTAGATATGGGTACATAACAATGTTTAAAAAGCATATGGACAGGTATATGGATAGATAAAGTTTAGGTTACTGGAGTAGAAATAGGCTATTTGGCCCACTAGTCAATCGTAGCTGATTTTTCATTCTCCTGTTTTCTCCCCATAACCCTTAGCATCCCCCCTTCACCAAACAAGAACCTATCAATCTCTTCTTACAACCACACAATGATTTGTCCTTCATTGCTCTCCATGGCAACTGATTCAACAGATTCATCGCCCTTTGGCTGCAGAAATTCATTTCAGTTATAAAGGCATGTCCCTTTATTCTGAGGCTGTGCCCTTGAATCCCACTCTCTCCATGACCACATTTAGGGAACATGGGTCAAACACAGGTAAATGGAAGCACCTCAGGTGTGTATGTTGGTTGGCAAGGATGAGTTGGGCCAAAGGGCCTGTTTTCCTGTGTAATAATTGATAAGTAGCACCTTTAAGTAGAAGAAAAAATAAAGCAAAGAAATTCACAAAGCAAACTTGGACAGCTATTCATCAGGATGCTTGAAGAAAGAGGGGAACGTTGCAATATTCAGAGACACAAGACTGGAAATCTTGAGCAACACATGCAAAATGATGGAGGAATTCAGCAGGTCAAACAGCATCTAAAGAGGGAAATAAGCTGTCAATGTTTCATTGTCCTGTTGAAAGTTCTCGGGCCGAAACATCAACTGTTTATTCCCCTCCATAGATGCCGTCTGACCTGCGGAGTTCCTCCAGTATTTTGCATGCACTGCAATATTCAAATGAGGTTCACCCCTAGTGTAGAATCTGCAGCAGAAATGGTCACAAACCAATTTATTTTTTAATGCATCGCATTAAAGCCAGATTGTGGTGACCCCATATTGTTTTTTTTTTGATTTTGCACAAAAATTTTATCCCATGTGCAATGGTTGAATAATAAGCTGATTTACATCAGCCTGCCTGAGTCAGAACAAGGTTACCCCATCTCATGAATTAAACAGCCAGCATCAATTCTCATTACTCTGATGCAAGCATTAACTCAATATTTCTGATGAAATTTGCTGCAGAGCTATTCCCTCATTTCCCACCCAGTTATAGACACACAAATAATGTTTGCGATGGTGTATGGATAGAATTAAGGGTGCATTTACACACCAGATTTCAAGAAGGGGTACTTGACCTTCTGACCAGCACTAAACTGCTATAAGAACGATGTCATTAAGCTGGAGAATGTGCAGAGGAGAGTTACAATGATGTTGCCAGACTGCAGGGACAGAGTTATGGAGAGAGGTTGAGCAGATTGGCACTATAATCATTGGACCATAGGAAAATGATGAGTGATCTTAAAGGAGGTATATCAATTTGATGGGCATAGATTGGGTCTTTTTCTCAGTTAGAAAATTTAAAAAAAAACTAGAAGGCATAGGTTTAAGGTGAGAGGGGAGATTTAACAGGAACTTGAGCAGTAACTTTTCCAACCAGACGGTGGTAAGTATATGAAATGAGCTGCCAGAGGAAGTGGTTGAGAAGATACATTTACATTTGAAAGGTACCCTGAAAAGTTCATGGTCAGGATAGATTTAGAGCAGGACTTCCCAATCTTTTTAATGCCATCAACCCCTACCATTAACGAGGGTCTGTGGACCCCAGGTTGGGAATCCTGGTTTAGAGATAAATGATCTGACAAAGGCTCACTTTGAGACCCTGGAAAACACGGACAACTCTATGGATTAGACCAGCTTTCCCAGGTTTAACTTACTGACCAGTCTCCAGTGGTGACTTCACAAACAAGGGTACACGTGGGATCTCCATACCCAATGATCTCCATCCCTCTAAACCTGTGGTTCCCAACTTGGGAGTCCATGAACCCCTTGCTTAATGGCATTGGTCCATCGCATAAAAAAGGTTGGGAGCCCCTGCTCTGAACATTTCCTACCAATATTCTCGTCTAAAGGTTTTGAAAGAATTGTAATTGTACCCGTATCTTCTGGCAGTTAGTTCCATTTACCCACCATTCACTCTGTGAAAAAGTTGCCCCACGGGTCCACTTTAATTATTTATTTTTAAATTTTATTTTTTATTTTCTACAAGAGCAGAATTAGGCCACTCTGCCTATTGAGGCTGCACTGCCATTCTGCCATGATTGATTTATTATCCCTTACAACCTCATTCTCCTGTCTTCTCCCCATAATCTTTGACACCCTGACTAACTGTTACAAATGTGCCACAACTCTGAGGGGCCGAAGGGTACAAAGTCGCCCCCTCCTTTTTGAGAATCGCAAGATCGCTATTAATTTGGGTTTGGGACCCAGGAAATGAGAGAGAATTCACAAGGTTTTGGAATGTGTCCTGGCCTCAGCGAGACAAAGCCACGGATAACGGCCATTGTCTCTTGGAGACGGAATTGTGTATTGAGTACTGTACTATTCATTGACACCCTCAGGGGATGACCAGAGTGGGCTGGTTGAGGGATTGCATCATCCCAACCTGATTGACATCTGAGACCCCGTGAGTAAGGATAAAAGAGGGTCTGGGGAACAACCCCTTTAGATGCACCAGGAGAAACGCTGGAAAGCCAGTGACAGCGTTTTATAGCGGCCTGTGTGCGTCCTCCCTTGCCACGGTAGCGGGCTCATCATGGAAGAACGGCTTAGCTAAAGGAGAGGCCACAAGTGAACGGCCACA
Source organism: Hypanus sabinus (assembly GCF_030144855.1). NCBI lineage: Eukaryota > Metazoa > Chordata > Chondrichthyes > Myliobatiformes > Dasyatidae > Hypanus > Hypanus sabinus. The sequence goes on along the minus strand of NC_082708.1, from coordinate 185,096,887 downwards.
CCAATGAGACTCCGACGGATCGAAATCATAAAAAGGAAAGCCGGCAAGTTTCTTCAAATCTCTCTCTTTCCAACCAAAAGGCTGCAGCCTGAATGAACTGAGTGACTTTTATATTTCCATCGGACAATACATTATCCCCTAGACAACGATAGAGCTTATTTTTTATTATTATTATACCCGCACTTTTAGATTTAGTATTGACGACGTATATTATCTGTATGGTTGCATTGATATTATTTTTGTGTATTTTTACTAATAAATACTGTTAAAAATAGTACCATCAGACTTCAACGGACCTCTCTATCTTTGCTGGTAAGTGACCCAGTTACGGGGTTTGTAACATAACCAAGAACATATAAATCTCTGTTTTAAATATGCTCAATGACTTGGGCTCCCACAGCCATCTGTGGCAATGAATTCCAGGGTCATCACCCTCTGGCCAAAGAAATTCCTTCTAATCTCTGTACTAAATGGACATTCCCCTATTCTGGGGTTCCTTCTGGTCCTAGACCCACCCACTATAAGAGACATCCTCTCCAAATCTACTCTATCTAGCCCTTTCTATATTCAGTAGGTTTTGATGAGATCCCTCCTTATTCCTCTAAGCCCCAGTGAGTACAGATCCAGAGCCAAATGCTCCTCGTACGTTAATCCTCTTCATTCCCAGAATCATTCTTGTGTACCTCCTCTGGACCCGCTCCAATGCCAGTTCATCTTTTCTTAGGTAAGGTGCCCAAAACTGCTCATGGTACTCCAAGTGCAGTCCGATCAATGCTTATAAAGCATCATATCCTTGCTCTTATAATCTAGTCCTCTCAAAGTAAAATTGTACTTGGCTTCCTTACCACCAACTCAACCTTCAAGTTAACCTTTAAGGTATCTGCACAAGGACTCCCAAGTCCCTTTGCACCTCTGATTTTTGAATTTTTTCCCTGTTTAGAAAATAGTTTATGCCTTTATTTCTTCTACCAAAGTGCATAATCATACACTTCCCAACACTATCTGCCAGTCTGCCTATTCTTCAACAGTTTCAAAGTCATTCTGCCGACTCACTGCTTCCTCAACACTCCCTACCCCTCCAATCTATCTATGTATCATCTACAAACTTGGCCACAAAGCCACCAATTCTGTCAGCCAAACTGTTGACATACAATGTCAAAAGAAGGTTTTCCAATATTGATTCCTGTGGAACACCACTTGTCACCCAAAACCATCCACAATAGGCATCTTTATTTCATCTCTTTGCTTTCTGCCAATCAGTCAATGTTCTGTCCATGCTGGTGACTTCCCTGTAATTCTATTACATGCTGTACTGGCCTATAATTTCCTTTCTTCTTCTTCCTTTCTTAAAGGGAGAAGTGACATTTGCAATTTTCCAATCTTCTGGAACCATTCTAGAATCTGGTGATTTTTGAAAGATCACTACTAATGCCTCCAAAATCTCCTCAGCTACCTCTTTAAATCTGTCTCCTGTTATTTTAAACCAGGGATTCCCAACCTGGGGTCCACAAACCCATAGCTTAATGGCATTGGTCCATGGCATAAAATAGGTTGGGAACTCCTGTTTTAAATCTATGCTGTCTAGCTTTAGACTACAGGAGAAAGACCATCCACCTTATTTATGCCCTTCATGATTATATAAAAATCTATAAGATCACCCTTCAGGATAGAGTTCTAAAATTAGAAGACAGATTTAAAGTGAGTGGAAAAGACCTGAGGGACAGGGTGGGGGCATGTGGTACAAGCTTCCAGAGGAAGCGGTAGAGCTGAGTAGAATTACAATATTTAAAAGGCACTTCGGCAGGTACAAAGGAGGATAAGAGAGGTCCAGATGGATATAGGCCAAATACAGGTAAATAGAAATAGCTTAGATAGGCACTTTGGTCAGCATTGTCGAGTTGGGCCAAGAGTCCTTTTCCTTGTAGTATAACACTGAATAGCACGGGATGCGAAAAGGCCCTTTGGCCTACAATGTTGTGCCAAACTAACTAGGCTAATGACACCCAACCCATTCTCTTCAAATTTATGTGCCAGAGAGCCTCTTAAATGCCTCTATCGCAGGGTTCCCAACCTTTTCATACCAAGGACCAATACTATTGAGCAAGGTGTCTGTGGACCCAAGGTTGGGAACCCCTCCTCTATCACATCTGCTTCTACCACGCACCCAGCACATTCCAGAGAGTTAAGAAAATGTACATAGTAGCGCACTGAGGAATGCAGTAGAGCAAAGAGATCTGGGAAAACAGAACTATAATTCATTCGAAGTAGCATCACAGGTAGATGGGGTCATAAGGAAAGCTTTTGGCATATATTGAGTACAGAATTAGGAAGTTATATTGAAGTAGGATAAGACGTTGGTGAGACCCAATTTGGAGTATTGCATGCAGTTTTTGTCTACCTACAGGAAAAAATGTAAATAAGGTTGAAACAGTACAGAGAATATTTATGAAAATTTGCTGGGTCTGGAGGACTTGAATTACATGAAAACACTGAATAGGTTAGGACTTTATTCCTTGGAACATAGAATATTGAGAGATTTGACAGAGGTATACAAAATTAGGGTATAGATCTGGGTAAATTCAAGCAGGCCTTTTCCACTAGCGTTGGGAGGGAATACAACTAGAGATCATTGGTTAAGGGTGAAAGATGAAAAGTTTAAGAGGAACATGAGGGGGAGTTTCTTCACTCAAGAGGGTGGTGAGAGTAAGGAATGAACTGCCAGCGGAAATGGTGAATTCAGGTTTGATTTCAACATTTAAGATAAATTTGGATACGTAAATGGAAGTAAGAGTTATGGAGAGCTATGGTTAGGATTCAGGTTGATAAGACTTGGCAGAATAATAGTTCAAAATGGACTAAATGGGGTGTAGGGCCTGCTTAAGACTCTAAAATAACTTACCTACCCTCTCCTGCCTAAAATGCACAGCCTCCTAACCCTATGAGAAATACTAGGAACACCCTGCCTCACCAAAAGGAACCTGGCAATGCTTCTGTCCATTCAGTAGCTATGCCACCTTAATTGCCCGTCACTGGGTTGGGCTCATTCTCACCCACCGAGACAAAATAAAAATCAAATTTGAAATTATTGGCAGGCAAGCTGAAAAGAAAAGAACCAGTCTCCTTAAACACTGGTGGTAAGCTGTTTATCAGAGTTTGCAGCAGCCCTGTGTGAGAGCTTTGCTGATAGCAACACATCCAAACTAATTGCTTTAAAATTAGTATCGACCCCAGTGCCTTCCAGCTGCTACAAATTCACCAGATTGAGTGATGAATCCAGACTTGGACAAGCCGTTCGATAGGAATTTTTCATTTTTCCCCCCCTTGGTGTATTGATTGAACATACTCTCTGCCTTCTGTGCTGTACAAAGCAAACTTTCCCTTCCCCATCTCTTCGCTGGCGTCAAGGTAACACTCCACAAGTGCTCTGTGCAGTAATTAAAATCGTTCCTGGCAAATCATAGCGCAGAGAGAAATGCCATTGGATGGTAGCGGAGCATAACATGGTGGCATGGACAGATGCAGAGGAGAGGAGAACCATACAGCTGGTTCTGAAGACTCAAGAGACTGCAGATTTCTACAGATTCTAACTGGTTGTATTATTTTGTGGTATGGAGGGACCACTGCACAGGATCGGAAAAACCTGCAGAGAGTTTTAAACTCAGCCAGTTCTATCATGGGCATTAGCCTCCCCAGCATCAAAGACATCTTCAAAAAATGATGCATCAAAAAGGCGGCATCCATCATTAAGGAACCCATCTCCCATGACAGCTCTCTTCTCATTGCTACCATCAGGGAGGTGGTACAGGAATCTGAAGACACACACTCAATGTTTCAGGAACAGCTTCTTTCCCTCGATCATCAGGTTTCTGAATGGACAAAGAACCCAAGAACACTACCTCACAATATATTTTGCCTTTGCACTACTTTATTTAATTATATACATTCCTTATTGTAATTGTTAGTTTTTTTAATGTATTGCATCCTAGAGACATTCAGCCCTTTGGCCCACTAAGTCCATGCTAACTATAAAGCTCCATTTACACTAGAACATGGAACAGTACAGTATAATATTGCAGGATATAGTAGGAACCCATGGGAGAAATTTTTCCACCCAGAGTGTGATTGGTACATGGAATGAACTGCCAGAAGCAGTGGCTGAAGCAGGAACATTAAATACATTTCAGACACTTGGACAAGTATATAGATAGGAAAGGTTGAAAGGGACTTGGGCAAGTGTGAACAAAATGGCCCAATAGGTTTGGATGGAAATTTTGGTCAGCATGGACCAGTTGAACTCAAGGGCCTGTTTTGTGCAGAATGACTAAGTCTTTATATTATAAACAACATCGAACTGTGACTGATGCAATAAATCTAGAACAAGAATAAGTTGAGTGAGCTCAGGGTTTAAATGCGCTAGGGATTAAATGCCAACACCGCGAAGTTTGAATAAACTAGTCTCGAAACGGCTTACTGACTGCGTGTCGTTACTTTAGTGCTGTGTGTAGCACATCGCTACATTGGTGACCCCGACAGTCCAAACGGGACTTGGACCAAAGATGACCAACTCTTCATCTGTTCATGCAGTTTCGCTAAAACTGCCGACTTTCTGGACGCTGCAACCACGCGTGTGGTTTAGCCAAGCAGAAGCCCAGTTCCAGATTTGGCAGATATCCTCTGATTCCACGCATTACTACCACGTGGTGAGCGCCCTTGACCAAGAGACGGCCGCCCAGGTTGCGGATTTCATACAGTCGCCCCGGAAGAAGGCAAATATGAAGCATTCAAGGCGCTGCTCATTGAGACCTTTGACCTCTCACGGCGTGAGCAGGGTGCCTGCCTGCTTCACCTGGACAGTTTGGGAGACAGGCTGCTGTCAGCATTGATGAAGGAGATGCTGGCCCTGGCTGATGGACACAAGCCCTGCCTCATGTTCGAGCAAGCGTTCCTAGAGCAACTGCCTGAGGACATACATCTGCTGCTGGCCGACACAGATTTCAGCGACCCCCAGAAGGTGGCGGCCTGGGCAGACGTGCTGTGGAAAGCCAAGAGGGAGAGCGTGGCGTCTGTCGGTCAGATTACCAGGCCACGCGCCCAACAGCAGACCAGACCAGGCCCGGCAGGGAGGCGCACAAAACACAGAGGCAGGAGTGAGGAGGACAGTGAACAGTGGTGTTTCTACCACCAGCGGTGGGGCACAAAAGCCCGCCGTTGTCGTCTGCCCTGCAAGGACCAGCTGCCGCTAATGATTATGGCAGCTGGCCACCAGGACAACCTCTTGTACGTCTGGGACAAACAGTCAGGACGCCGCTTCTTGGTCGACACCGGAGCGGAAATCAGCGTCTTGCCGCCGATGGAGTACGACACCCGCAACAGGAAGTCAAGACCCACCCTGAGGGCTGCAAATGGCAGCACGATATGGACCTACGGCACCCGCACAGTGCAGCTGCAGTTCGGCGCCAGTCGGTTCACGTGGGACTTCACACTGGCCGCGTTGGCCCAACCACTCCTGGGGGCGAACTTCTTGTGAGCTCACAGCCTGCTGGTCGATTTGCAAGGGAAAAGACTGGTCCATGCCGAGACTTTCCAGATGTTCTCCCTGTGTGAAGCCAAGTTGCCGGCCCCACACCTGGACTCCATCATGCTGTCGGACAACGAATTCACCAGAATCCTGGTAGACTTTCCATTGATTCTGGCACCGCAGTTCACGGCAGCCATGCCCAGACACAGGGTACAGCACCACATCCTGACCCAGGGACCACCCCTCCACGCCCGCGCACAAAGGCTCCCCCTGGCGAAGGAGTTTAAGAGGACTTGTGGAGGAATTGGGGATCGTACGGAGGTCCGACAGCCCATGGGCCTCCCCCCTGCACATGGTGCCCAAAGCAGCCAGGGGTTGGAGACCACGCGGCGATCACCGCAGACTGAACGAGGCTACAACTCTAGACCGCTACCCCGTGCCGCATACACAGGACTTTGCAGCAAACCTGCACGGGGCAAGAATCTTTTCCAAAGTAGACCTCGTCCGGGGATACCATCAAATCCCGGTGCACCCTGAGGTTGCGGTGCGACGCGACCTGGACTTTGCGTTCATCTATTTGGATGACATCCTTACAGCCAGCAGTTGTCGTCAGGAGCATCTGTCCCACCTCCACTCCCGCCTGAATGATTTCGGCCTCCCAATCAACCCGGCCAAATGCCAGTTTGGTCTCGATACTATCGACTTCCTGGGCCACAGGATTACCAAAGACGGGGAAACACCTCTGCCCACCAAGGTAGACACGATCTGCCACTTTGCCCAGCCCAACACGGTCAAAGGCCTGCAGGAGTTCGTTGGTATGGTGAACTTCTACCACCGTTTCCTCCCTTCAGCAGCCCGTACCATGCACCCTTTGTACACCCTGATGTCGGGTAAAGGCAAGGACATTACTTGGGACGAGGAGGCCATGGCCGCTTTCGTTAAAGCCAAGGAAGCCTTGGCAGATGCCGCGATGCTGGTGCACCCCAGAACAGACGTTCCGACCGCCCTCACGGTGGACGCATCCGACACAGCAGTCGGTGGGGTGCTGGAGCAACTCTTCGAGGGGTGCTGACAACCCCTGGCGTTCTTCAGCAAGGACCTACGACCACCCGAACTCAAGTACGGTGCTTTCGACTGGAGCTGTTGGCACTGTATCTGGCAATCCAGCATTTCAGGTACTTCTTAGAAGGCAAGCCGTTCACCGCGTTCACGGACCACAAACCGTTGACCTTTGCGTTCACGAAGGTGTCTAATCCCTGGTCAGCTCGCCAGCAGCGACATCTGTCCTACATATCCGAGTACACGACGGACATCCAGCATGTTTCAGGAAAGGACATCATCGTGGCGGATGCACTCTCCAGACCAGCTGTCCAGGCCCTGTCCCTGGGGGTGGACTATGCAGCACTGGCCGAGGCGCAGCAGGCAGACGACAAGATGCCCAGCTACAGGACTGCAGTCTCGGGTTTGAGACTTTCTCGTAGGCCCAAGTGAGAGGACCCTTCTGTGCGACGTGGCTACCGGCCAAACTTGCCCCATCGTCCTGGCAGCCTGGAGGCGGCGAGTTTTCGACTCCATACACGGTTTGGCGCACCCATCTATCAGGACAACCGTCTGGCTGGTCTCCAGCAAGTTCACGTGGCACGGACTTCGCAAGCAGGTCAGTGAATGGGCCAGAACGTGCGCGCAGTGCCAAACAGCCAAGGTGCAGTGGCACACTAAAGCCCCGCCACAGCAGTTTGAACCCACCCACCGGAGGTTCGATCACATTCATGTGGATATCTTGGGCCCCCTACCAGTGTCCCGAGGAGCGCAGTACCTCCTAACTATGGTAGACCGGTTCACGAGGTGGCCAGAGGCGGTCCTGCTCACCAACACATCTGCTGATTCCTGCGCCCAAGCACTGATTACAACCTGGGTAGCACGCTTCGGGGTACCGGCCCACGTTACCTCTGACAGAAGCGCCCAGTTCACCTCCAGCCTGTTGGGAACGCAGCTACACCACACAACTGCCTACCACCCACAGTCGAACGGACTAGTGGAACGCTTCCACCGTCACTTGAAGTCGGCTCTCATGGCCGCCTGTGAGGACCTAACTGGGTGGACGAGCTTCCCTGGGTCCTGCTTGGAATTCACACAGCGCCCAAAGAGGATCTGCACGCCTCGTCGGCTGAGTTGGTGTATAGCACGCCCCTGGCTGTCCCAGGAGAGTTCATACCAGCCCCAAGGCGGCAAGAGGAAGAATCCACAGCAGTCCTGGACAAGCTATGTGAAAGGCTCGGCAACCTGGCCCCTGTACCAACTTCACAGCATGGATGGACCCCAACCCGTGTACCCAAAGACCTGCAGAACTGTAAGTTTGTGTTTGTACAAAGGGGCGGACACCGGGCACCGCTACAGCGGCCGTACGATGGGCCATTCAAGGTGATCAACAACAATGGGTCCATGTACGCTCTGGACATTGGGGGGAGAGAGGAGGTTTTCACAGTGGACCGACTCAAACCAGCCCATGTGGAGTTGGTGCAGCCAGTTGAGGTTCAGGTGCCACCGTGCAGAGGCAGACCTCCCAAACAGAGGCTGATCCAGACTGTGGACATTGGGGGGTGTATCGCCGGTTCTGGGGGGGGGGGGGGGGGGGGGGGGAAGAGTTATGTGGCGACCCACTTTCTGTGCAGGCGAAACGGCTCACAAATAGCCAGTGCGCAGGGAGAGACCTTGGTAATGCACCTCTCATTTCCGCTCGAAGAGGGCGGGTGCTAGGGATTAAATGCCAGCGCCGCGAAGTTTGAATAAACTAGTCTGAAACGGCTTACCGACAGCGTGTTGTTATTTCAGTGCTGTGTGTAGCACATCGTAACATGGGGAACATAAGCCTCTGAAACTTGTCTTCCATGTCATACACTATCCTGATTTGGAAATATATCGCTGTTTGTTCACTGTTGCTAGGTCAAAAACCTAGAACAATGCACCCACACCTCAAGGACTGCAGTTGTTCAATAAGCAAGCTCATCACTACCATCTCAAAGGCAAATGGGGATGGGCAACGAAAGACTGGCTCAGCCTTTGAAGCCCACGTACCATGAATAAATAAACAAAAACATCTAATATTGATGATCTTCGTGTCAGGTCCTTCTGTGTAACCGGACCATCTCTTTAAAGTGAGGTGCAAGATTCACTGAATTTGCATATATTTTCTTTTAATAGACCAGTTTTTCCTATCCCAGGACAGTCAAGGTCCAGTTACAAATATCTCAGTAAAGCAACCAGGTTGTGTTATTTGAAGGCTCCAAATGACCTGCACATATTTCCATTAAATGAAACAGTCAAACCTAAACCAGGAGTTGTTACCAGATTTCTCTGCAACAGAGATTTAAAAACAAAGCACCTTGAGCTCATAGTAACGCTGTCGCATTTGGCTGTATTCATGTATGGCTGAATGACGAACTTGAATAGAATACAATTGAATCGATTTCAATTGAAAGCTTATAGTCAATGTTATACTCAACTTCACAAAGCTCCCTCAGACAGAGTCGTTATGACAATAGACCCTTCAGCCCAACATGTCCCTGACAACCAAGAAGGTTAATGAGATAGCCTGCTCTAAACTTTTCATACAATGTACAGGCTGTTCGGCCTATGATATTGTGCTGACTCTTTAACCTTCTCCAAGAACAACCTAACCCTTCCCTCACACATAGCCCTTCATTTTTCTTACATCCATATGCCTATTAAACAATCTCGTACATTCCCTTATGTATCTGCCTCTACCACCAGCCCTGTTCTCCTCTCTTTCCAACTAAAAAGAACTTCCATTTCCAACCTTCCTTGGCTTAGATTCTGAGTACAAAGGTGTACAGGATATTATTTCCAATTTCTTCTTCCTGCTGTTAACCACAGACATAAACAGTACAGGCCTTTCGACCCACGGTGTTAAGCCAACCCTTTAACCTATGCCAAGATCAATCTAATCCTTCCCTCACACATAGCCCTTCATTTTTCTATCATCCATTTGCCCATCTAGGAGTCTTTTAAACATCTCTTTTGACCCCATGCAACTGCCCAAATGTCTTTTAAACATAATTGCACCCTCCTCTCCCATTTCAGATCTCTCTAATGGAGCAAGCTTCCCAGCAGCACAGGAAGATGTCATGTCTTATGGATTCTGCTGGCCCTGACACAACAGGGTTCTCCCCATTAATAAAAGAAGACATCAGCAAGTTTGATGAGCCGCTTGGTCAGGTGACCATCTCCGATTATTCCCCACTGCTGCCTTGTAATAGTGCTGGTTCTGAGCTAATAAGCAGGCAGCCATTAGCAACGAATTCCGTGCAAGAGCTCACCCATGCCTCTCCAAACAGAGCGAAACTTGTTCATCGTATCGGTAGTAGTGGGCTTTGGAGTGATCGAAGGTGGTGTATGGAGAACTGGCCAAGTCCGGTGACACAGCTGAGGAGAGAGAGGAACACATAGATTGCAACATATTCATAACTACTGAACAATCAAAATGCACACTCTTTTCTGCATTATCCTGAATGTCAAAGTGAATTGGTCTGCTCTAAATTTACGAGCTCACTGTGTGGCAGCAATAAAAATCACTCCGTCTCACTTTATTTACGTAGCAAATCAAGTTCAATATTGAGTTGTTTTATTTAAAAATGTAGGAATTCCATGAAATGGTCAGGTCAGGTTAATGTCTGAGTGAGACAGGCCAGCTTGGACACAACATGAGGGCACTTTCTGCTCCCTCCTGGGTTCTGACTCACCTACTACCTGTTTCTAGACACTTCTGGTGTGAGATTTAAAATAAATCTGGGCATTTAATGTTTATCCATCAGGATCAAGATACATCGGGTCATCCAGTTGTATATCACAGAAATGGGCCCATCGGCCCACTAAGTCCATGCCAATATTGTTGCCAATCCACACTAATTTGCCCCCTATAGAATGGCATCCTCCTATGCCTTGCCTATTTATTAAAACAACTGTATCTGATCCCATCCGCTCAACTGGCAGCACATTCCAGATATCAGACACTGTGTTAAAAACAAAATCTTTCCGTCAGATCACTTCCAGTCAAGATGGCACTGAGCTGCAATGTCTGTCTATGTTGTGACTCAGACCAAGTTTTTGTTTAGATTCATAGCATGAGAAGTTAGGCGTTGTGGACAGTGACAAGGGGAAGTTAACAGGCACGGGCAGTAAACAAAGAGTCACAGGCACGATGTGTTCAGAGTCCAGGTCAGAACACTCCACAGTCAAAGATCAGTGAAGGTGGGAATGACAGGCGATGAGGAGACAAACAATCCCCAGGTTGGCAAGTCCTGAGGCAGAAGTTGTACGGGTAGGAGTCAGAGGGCCAGTCACTCCCCAGATCACCGGGGTCAGAGAAAGTTGAGATCTGAAGGTCATACTCGTTATCAGAGAGTCCTGGGATTGAACCCAGAGGTAGCTTGTCCTGGGGTAGGAGGCCTGACTGTGGTTTGAGTGGGTGGATGGGTGAGACAGAGACTTGTTTTGCTGTTACCATCTTTTGCTTTGCTGAACACTGTGGGTGCCAGAATGTGCAGTGAATCTTGTGGGCTGCCTCCAGCGCATCCTTAGGTTGTGTTGGTGGTTAACACAAATGACACATTTCACTGTCTGTTTCAATGTATGTGATAAATAAATCTAAATTTGATTGACATTTTAAAACTCCTTACTCTCATCTAAAACCTATTCCTTTGTTTTGTTAGCCAATGATTAAAAAAAAATTTCACACCTATGCTACCTTATACAATCGAGATGCACAGCAAAAAGCCCCTTCCCCAACTAACCACTCCAAACCCCACAGAAACCACACCACCCCCACTCCTTCCAACTTTCCAGGAATTGGAGATTAAAACTCAGGACTCTTCTGTATTTAATTCACTGTGAATTGTCAGGGTTAGGTGCTGGATATTAAAGAACTCGAGTGTTATAGCAGTTAAAATGGGAGACGTTATGGGAAGACCTTTAGCATCTCCCATTCTATTTGCCTAACCACCTGCAGGAACACGCTCACATTTAGTGATAAGGAAATCACGCACAAAAACTTGCAATTAACTGCCTAGCCTTACGTTTCCCAGTGCATCCTCCCCCAATCTTCCTCCAGCTTTGAACTGCAATTAAATGAGGCCAGCATAAAGAGGGAAACTGTCCCCTCAGACTGCAAGTCTCTTGCAATTTTATTTTCAAAACAGCAAGATGAATGAATTCCCTTCCACTCAGTCCTCCTGTGGGCCTTACTTCAATATTAAAAAATCTGGTATTATTGCCTCGGTGCTAAACACTTCTCATTGGATCACCATGCCAGTAGACAAGCCAGTCTGCATGTTATCTCCCTCTTTCTAGTGTTCATCCTCGAAAAGTACCAACCCCTGCTCAGTTACACAGAAGTCTGCCCATGTACAGTACTGTGCAAATGTCGTATGTTCATATACATAGGTACGGGTGCCTATGACTTTTGCACATTACTGTAATGTTAAGTATTGCACTGTACTGCAGCTGCATAAAAATTCATGACATAGGTGAGTGATGATAAACCTGATTTTGAGATGGGTCTCTACTGTAGACTGAGAGTGGGAAGGGGCCAGGGAGAGGGGAGGGAGCAGGAAGCACCAGAGAGATATTCAGTAATGATCAATAAACCAATTATTTGAAATCAAATGATCTTGCCTGGTGTCTCTGGGTTGGGTGTGTCTACACCCACGACACCCCCCCCACCCCCAGTACTCATTCTCTAGCACCTGTTCCACACCCTCCTGTGGCACTCCACCCTCACAATTCCCAACATCCTCTGCTCCCAACAGATTTACAAACTCGCTCTTCCGCTCCATGTTGACAAATACAGTACAGGTACCCCAGCTTTTCGAAAGTTCGCTTTACGCCACTTCGCTTTTATGAATGACCTACATTAGTACCCATTTTCACTAACTGAAAGAGATCCAAAGAGGATTTTCACTTTCATGAAAAAAAGTGAAAAGTGAAAATAGCATTCAGCGTTTGTTTTGCTGTGAGCTGTTATAGAGGCATCGCACACCCCAAGCAGTGAGAGTGGCGCCACCAAGCTCCTTCCCTGGGAACTACGCTCAGCATCAAGCTGCCATAGCTTTGAACTATCTGTATCTGTGAGCATCTGTGTTTTATCCTGATTTATTTTCTGCATCTGTTAGCAAGATGTGTCCTAAGGTATCAGAAAAGCCTAGGAGAGCTTGTAAGGGTATTATGCTTAGCGTAAAACTGGACTTAATTAAGCATTTCGATCGTGGTGTATGAAATAAAGACATTGTGCATTTGCTGAACTTGTCTGCATCCACCATTTGTACATACAAACCCCATTTCCAGAAAAGTTGGGATATTTTCCAAAACGTAATAAAAACAAAAATCTGTGATATGTTAATTCACGTGAACCTTTATTTAACTGACAAAAGTACAAAGAAAAGATTTTCAATAGTTTTACTTACCAACTTAATTGTATTTTGTAAATATACACAAATTTAGAATTTGATGGCTGCAACACACTCAACAAAAGTTGGGACAGAGTTAAAATGAGATTGAAAAGTGCACAGAATATTCAAGTAACACCTGTTTGGAAGACTCCACATTAAGCAGGCTAATTGGTAGCAGGTGAGGTATCATGACTGGGTATAAAAGTAGCGTCCATCAAAGGCTCAGTCTTTGCAAGCAAGGATGGGTCGTGGCTCACCTCTTTGTGCCAAAATTCGAGAGAGAATTGTTAGTCAGTTCAAAAGGAACATTTCCCAACACAAGATTGCAGAGAATTTAGGTCTTTCAACATCTACAGTACATAATATTGTGAAAAGATTCAGAGAATTCAGAGACACCTCAGTGCGTAAAGGCCAAGGTCGGAAACTACTGTTGAATGCGCGTGATCTTCGAGCCCTCAGGCAGCACTGCCTAAGAAACCGTCATGCTACTGTGACAATTATAGCCTCCTGGGCTCGGGAGTACTTCGGAAAACCATTGTCACTTAACATCCAGAAATGCAACTTGAAACTGTATTACGCAAGGAGGAAGCCATACATCAACTCTATGTAGAAACGCCGGCGAGTTCTCTGGGCCCGATCTCATCTCAGATGGACCGAAAGACTGTGGAACCGTGTGCTGTGGTCAGATGAGTCCACATTTCAGCTAGTTTTCGGAAAAAACGGGCGTCGAGTTCTCTGTGCCAAAGATGAAAACAACCATCTTGATTGTTGTCAGCGAAAGGTGCAAAAGCCAGCATCTGTGATGGTATGGGGGTGCATCAGTGCCCACGGCATGGGTGAGTTGCATGTATGTGAAGGTACCATTGACTCTGAGGCGTATATTAGTATTTGAGAGAGACATATGTTGCCATCAAGGCGATGTCTCTTCCCTGGACGTCCATGCTTATTTCAGCAGGACAATGTCATCCACATTCTGCACGGGCTACAACAGCGTTGCTTTGTAGACACAGAGTGTGTGTGCTTGACTGGCCTGCTGGAGTCCAGATCTATCTCCTATTGAAAATGTATGGTGCATCATGAAGAGGAGAATCAGACAACGGAGACCATGGACTGTTGAGCAGCTGAAGTCTTATATCAAGCAAGAATGGACAAAATTTCCAATTGCAAATCTACTACAATTAGTATCCTCAGTTCCAAAATGATTAAAAAGTGTTATTAAAAGGAAAGGTGATATAACACAATGGTAAATATGCCTCTGTCCCAACTTTTGTTGAGTGTGTTGCAGCCATCAAATTCTAAATTTGTGTATATTTACAAAATACAATTAAGTTGGTCAGTAAACCTATTGAAAATCTTTTCTTTGTACTTTTGTCAGTTAAATAAAGGTTCACGTGAATTAACATATCACAGATTTTTGTTTTTATTGCATTTTGGAAAATATCCCGACTTTTTTGGAAATGGGGTTTGTATGTTCTACTATATACTACCCTGAGATTCATTTTCTTGTGGACATTCTCAGTAAAACAAAGAAATACAATAGTCAATGAAAAGCCACACAAAGACTGACAATGTGCAAAAGACAAACTGTACAAATACATAAAAAAGAAACAAATAATAACAATAAATAGTAAATAAATAAAACTGAGAACATGAGTTGTAGAGTCTTTGAAAGCGAGTCCATGGATTGTGGAATCAGTTCAGAGTCGTGGTCAGTGACATTATCCACATTGGTTCAGGACAAATGACATAACTCCACTTGACACACACACACGCCGTACCTTCATTAACTGGTTGTATGACCCTGTCCAACCCTCGGGACTGATAGAATTCTCGAATTCGCTTCTCTTCACCTGCAGAAAGAAATACAGTTCAGACAGTTTAAGCAGTGATATGGAATAAAAGGGAAGGGAAGAGGGGTGGGGAGGGCTGGGAATAATAGGGGTTATTAATTGTGCTTTATAACTGGCATAAATAAGACATCATCTGCAGTGACCAGGGAAACAAAATCTAGCCCAAGGGAATCTTGTTTCCTTACAGATGGAGGCGGACATGAGTGGCATTGCCTTGTGACATACCCATCCACAGGTTATGTCTAAGAGTAAGGCAGCAAGGGAAATTTAAATCAAATTACATCCATAATATGGGAAAACAGAGGCTCTGCAAATCAAAATGAGTGGCAATTGTTAGAATTGCTTATTCACAACTCCAGTGACACTGATACAATCCCAACAACAGAAGCTCTCTGTGAGGAGTTTGTACTTTATCCCTGTAACTGCAGAACTTCCCCCCCCAACCCCCACACCCTCTATGCTATTTCTTCCCACATCCCAGAGATGTACCAGCTGGTAGGTTAACTTGTTACTCCAAGCGTGAGGAGAATTGGAAGCATTTGATGGGTATGAGAGAGAGAACAGGTTACAGGTAAGGGGGGAATGGGACTGGGCAACACAGGAGCAGACCCATTGGCCCACAATGTCTGTGTCGACCAGGATACCAACTTAAGCTGCACACTTGCCTACATTATCATCATGTGCATTGCCGTATGATGTGGATGATCATGGTATTTTCATGACCATGATTGTGTTTGGCAATTTTTTCTGTACTAGTGGTTTGCCGTTGCCTTCTTTTAGACAGAGTCTTTATAAGATGGGTGACCCTAGGTATTATCAATACTCTTCAGAGATTGCCTAGTGTCAATGGTTGCATAAACAGAACTTGTGATATGCACCAGCTGCTCATACGACAGTTCACCAAATGCTCCCATAAGCAGGTACTATACCTTGCCCGAAGGTAACCTACAGGCTAGCAGCGAGAAGGCGCCCCTTACACCTCCTTTGGTAGAAACACATCTCCATGTCACCCAACAATGACCTCAAATCTTTCAACTTTCCTACAACCTTGCACCTTACTGTCTACCTGCACAAGATATTCTGCAGATGGTGGAATTCCAGGGTAGTATACTCAGAATGGTAGAGGACCTCAGCAGGTCCAGCAGCATCTGTGGAGAAGAATAACAGTCAATGGATTGGGCCGAGACCCTTCATCAGCACTGGAAAGGAAGGGGTATGCTGTCTGAGGATCTGTTGCGTTCCTCCAGCATTTGTGTGTGTTACCCTATCAGAACTACACTTTCTCTACACTGTAATACTTTATTTTGCATTCTGTCACTGGTTTACCTTGTACCCTTCAATGCATTGTTGTGCTGAATTGATCTGTATGGGCAGTACACAAGACAGGTTTTTCCACTTGTAAGGCCCTGACTAAGACTTCGACTGCTTTTGGGGGTGAGTTATTTTCTGCAAAAGGAGTGTCCTGTTAGTCAGTGTTTTGGCTTCAGCTAAAGATAGAGAGCCATTTTGTTCAACTTAGGAATGTTGTATCAGCCACTCAGGATTGTCCTGGTATGTGTTGTATTTTTCTGCCCAGTGGGATGTGATGGAAGATTCCAGGTAGCTGGGTAGGATCAGATCTCTGAAGGACAGTAGTGTAGTTTGGGGATTTTTTGGTAGGAGCTGTGGAGCAGGGCACAAGGAAAGATGCCTGCAGAATGCTGCTTGATGGAGAAACTCCATTGTAAAAGTACCTTGTGCCGATGAATGGTTCCAAGGAGTTAAATGCCAAAACTCTTGAATTAGCCAGTTTGTTCAAGATGGTCTTCGAGGGAAGTTCAAACTATAACTGGTGTCTTTCACACAGAATGTGGGTTCAGCGCGTAATTAAAGTATAACTGAATTTGGCCTTTTTCTTCTTTTTTTCTACTAGCTGTTTGTTAAAAGTTGACATATTGGTAAATATCTTTCCTTTGTAATTTTATGCTGATGTTATTTTTCTGGTGATCGATAACTCTGCATGAGGCAATATTTACACAACATTCATTATAATCAATGTTCCTCTTTGGAACATTCCAACTTTCCTGTTTGGTTGAACCCCAAATCATACCAACCATAGACATATATTGCTTATGAAAGGTGGCCTCCTGAGTCATCGGTGAATCACATGGCTATTAGCACAAGCCAAATTTGTACACGAGTCCCAATGAGAGGGTTGCACACTTTACCTCAGTACGTGATGAAAATAAACCAATTTGTCCCCATGCAATGTAAATGTCTCTCTAGTGTTTGACACTTCCACTCCGGGGAAAGACTGACTATCTCATCTATCCAGTCCTTGCCACATGGACAGAGCATTGTTTAACCTTATTCTGCTTTTATAACCCAGGCACAATCGCTCTTTACTGGCTTACACTTGACCTCTGATCCCAATCAGCATGGTTACTGCACAGGTAGAGGCCATTTACCCTGTACTGGCTCAGTGTACAAGAATCCAAAATATTTCCATTCGCTTCCCTGTAGCCTCCTTTATTTACCTAAGCAGCCCTACATTTATCTTAAAATGCTGGAGAAACTCACATCAGATAGCATCTATGGAAATGAATAAACAGTCCTGAAGAAAGGTCTCAACCCAATATGTTAACTGTTTATTCATTCCCATGAATGCTGTCTGACCTTCTGAGTTCTTCCAGCATTTTGTGTGTGTTGCTTTGGATTTCTGGCATTTGCATACTTTTCTTGTGTTTACGATTTCCTGCATTTCCTCACCAAGACAGTTTGTACATAGAGGTGAGAGGGCAGGGTGAGGCAGGGTAGGAGTGGATCCACCTCAGTCTGGCTCCATCTGCCTGTCATCCTTCACCTGCTGGCCTGTCTCATCCTCCACCTCTCCCTTAAGAGGCTGTCTACCCTCTCAATTCTGATACAGGGTTTTGACCCAAACATTGTCAGTTTTTCCTCTCCTTTCCCCACAGATGCTGCTCGAGTTGCTGGAGTCCCTCCAAAAGATTACTTAGTGCTCCAGATTCCAGCATCTGCAGTCTCACGTTTCCTGTATCACGGCTCAATCATCTAAGCTTTTACCAATTACCTTTCAGGGACTCATACACTCATCGTCTCCACCTTGCCATAACAGTACCACCTCAGTAGTGTAGCGGTTAGCATGACGCTATTACAGTTTAGGGCATTGGAGTTCAGAGTTCAATCCCAGTGTCCTCTGTAAGGGGTCTGCACGTCCTCTCAGCAGTTAGTGGGTTAACTGGTCACTGTAAATTGTCCCGTGATTAGGTTAGGGTTAATCGGGGTTGTTAGAGTTTGCTGGGGTGACACTGCTTGAAGAACTGGAAGGGCCTAACTCAGTGCCATAACACTAAATAAATAAACAAACATCTCCTTTATTCTTCTCACTCATTTCCATATTTAAAGTTCCTATTTCAGATCCCGTTACCTGCTGTCTTCCAACTTCAGCCTTCCCCCTTATTCCACCCCCTGCCCCCTTCCTCAGTTGGTTCCTCCTATAGGTGGTGAGTCCCCTCTTTACCCATTCTTCTCACCCCTGCATGATCAATGAATTACCCACTGACCCATCTCCTTACCCCCACCACCTCTTCATACAGGCAGTCTACTCTATCAGTCCTGATGCAGGATTTTGACCCCAAAAGATTGCTGCTCAACCTCCTGAGTATCTCTAACAGATTGTCTGTTGCTTGAGATTTCAGTGTCTTGTTGTGTGTCCGGTATGAAATTGAGTTTGTTTCAAGGGGATCATGATCTAATTTCCTTTCATCTGATGGATCCTTGTCCAGACATTGCGTTTGTTCTGCCCATCTATTCCCAGTTCTGAGAATAGATCAAGGTTTCTTCTGTCTCCTAACTCCAGCTCCACCACCCTCTCATGGTTCCAGCTACAGGCAGCCATCCCTGACTTACCCCTTCCTCCCAACTTTCTATACCAGCTATTGCCTCTCTACACACTGCTCTGATGCAAGGTCTTGATCGGAAACACTGAAAACATGTTTTCCTGTTGATTTCTTTTAGCAGCTTGCTGTTTTGTCTTAAGGTTCAAACATCTGCAGTCCTGTCTTATTTCTTCTCTCTCACTCTTCCCCCCCCCTTCCCCATCCCACAGATTCAGCCTGACCTGTTGCTCCAGATTTCAGCATTTGCAGTCTCGTGTCTCCATCTACTGTACAGAGGAACCTAGTGTGCAGTTCACTGAACATAGCCACACAGTGAGTGGGTGATAATGGCAGCATTTCACACACTTGCACCTGCTGCCCCGACCAATGAAGGTAAAAGTCAAGAAGTCACATTGCAGCTACTCAAATCTTTGGTTAGGCCGCATTTAGAAGTATTGCATGCATGGTAGCATAGTGGTTAGCTCAACACTTTGTGGTACCAGTGACCCAGGTTCATTTCCCACTGTTGTCTGTGAAGAGTTTCTATGTTCTCCTCCTGACCTCCAGGGCTTCAGAATCTTCCATCAGTCCAAAGACGTACCAGTTGCTAAGTTAATTGGTCATTGTAGACTGTCCTGTGATTAGGCTAGGATTAAAATCAGAGGAGGTGTGGGGTTGGTGGTCACTGAGAGGCATGGCCTGAAGGGTTGATTCCATGCTACATGTTAATAGAAATTATACTCAATTCCAGTCACCCTGTTACAGGAAGGATGTGTGGGCTTTGGATTGGGTGCAAGACAGGTTCACCAGGATGCTGCCTGGATTAAGAGAGAAACTCATTCGTAAGGCCAGTGATGTTGTGGGGGTGGAACTGGACTCTCTGACGGTGGTGTCTGAAAAGAGGATGCTGTCCAAGTTGCATGCCATCTTGGACAATGACTCCCATCCACTCCATAATGTACTGGTTAGGCACAGGAGTACATTCAGCCAGAGACTCATTCCACCGAGATGTAACACTGAGTGTCACAGGAAATCATTCCTACCTGTGGCCATCAAACTTTACAACTCCTCCCTCGAAGTGTCAGACACCCTGAGCCAATAGGCTGGTCCTGGACTTATTTCCACTGGGCATGATTAACTTATTATTATTTAATTATTTAGGATTTTATACTGTTATATTTCTTCACTATTCTTGGTTGGTGTGGCTGTAACGAAACCCAATTTCCCTCTGGATCAATAAACTATGTCTGTCTGTCTGAATGAGCTACGTGGAGAGATTGAACAAAATTGGGTTGTTTTCTCTGAAGTGACAGAGACTGAGGGGACACACGATGGAAGTATATATAATTATGGGAAGCACAGGTACGGTAGACAGCCAGAAGTTTTCCCAGGGTGGAAGTGTTAAGTACTAGAGGACTTACAATGAAGGTAGGGCAGTGGCAGAAGATCAAAGCATGTATGCTGGACAAGTAAACACAAGGAAATCTGCAGATGCTAGAAATTCAAACAACACACACAAAATGCTGGTGGAACACAGCAGGCCAGGCAGCATCTATAGGGAGAAGCACAGTTGACTTTTCGGGCCGCGACCCTTTGTCAGGACTAACCGAAAGGAAAGATAGTAAGAGATTTGAAAGTAGTGGGGGGAGGGGGAAATGCAAAATGACAGGAGAAGACCGGAGGGGGTGGGATGATGCTAAGAGCTAGAAAGGTGATTGGCGAAAGTGATACAGAGCTGGAGAAGGGAAAGGATCATGGGACGGGAGGCCTCGGGAGAAAGAAAGGTGGGGAGGGGAGCACCAGAGGGAGATGGAGAACGGACAAACAACTAAATATGTCAGGGATGGGGTAAGAAGGGGAGGAGGGGCATTAACGAAAGTTAGAGAAGTCAATGTTCATGCCATCAGGTTGGAGGCTACCCAGCTGGTATATAAGGTGTTGTTCCTCCAACCTGAGTTTGGATTAATTTTGACAGTAGAGGAGGCCATGGACAGACATATCAGAATGGGAATGGGACGTGGAATTAAAATGTGTGGCCTCTGGGAGATTCTGCTTTTTCTGGCAGACTGAGTGTAGGTGTTCAGCGAAATGGTCTCCCAGTCTGCGTCGGGTCTCACCAATATATAAAAGGCCACACCGGGAGCACCACATGCAGTATACCACACCAGCCAACTTACAGGTGAAGTGTCGCCTCACCTGGAAGGACTGCCTAGAGCCCTGAATGGTGGTGAGGGAGGGAGGAAGTGTAATGACAGGTGTAGCACTTGTTCCGCTTACAAGGATAAGTGCCAGGAGGGAGATTGGTGGGAAGGGATGGGGGGGGGATGAGTGAACAAGGGAGTCGCCGGACAAGTTTTTCTTTGAAATTATACAGAATGTGGTGGGGAGCTGGAATAGGCTGTGAGGATTAGTGGTGGAATCAGATACAATGGTGGTGGTTAAGCAGCTGTTAGACACGCAAATATGTGGGAAATGGAGGGACATGCAGCACGTATAGAGAGGGAGATTTAATTGGCACAACATCGTGGGCTGTAGAGTTTGTTCCTTCAGGACTTTTCTATGTTCTAGGTTTTCTCCTACACAGACACTGCCTAATCTGACAACGTCAAACAGTGCAGAATGGTACAACAGCTTACATTCCAGGCGACCCAGGTTCAATTCCTGTCGCTGCCTGTAAAGAATTTGTACGTTCTAATGTCCAGGTGTTTTTTTTCCTAGGTACTCCCACACTCCAAAAATGTACCAGTAAGTAAGTTAATTATCATTGTAAATTGTCTTGTGATTATGTTAGGATAAAATGAGGGGTCTGCAGGACAGTGCAGCTTGAATAGCTAGAAGGGATTATTCTGTGCTGGATCACAATAAACTATTAAATAGATTTTATTTCAGATTCCCAGCACCTCCAGTTCTCTGCTTTATGGTTACACAGGTCCGGATTGCCAATTCTCTCCTCATTAAGACTAACTCTGTCTGGTCTGGTGAATCTTCGCTGTTCTTCCCCTGATGCACGTGCACATAGAGTATCAGCTCATCCAAATGACGAGTTAATGTGCGGCGAACATACTTACTCTCCTGCAAACCTGGGACTAGTTTGTAGACGATATCCTGCATCACTCGATCGAGCTTCAGGTTGAGGAGGGGCTGGGTCTCGTGGATTTTGATGTTGCACATTGGGCAGTATTTGCTGGTCTGCAGGTACTTCACAATGCAACTCTTGCAAACTGGAAAGGAAAGGGGCATTTTGAGTTGTGCAGGACTCAGAAAGTAAACTTCTCAAAGGACTCAGCACTGAAGCTGGCAATCGGATTGAGGCCACACCAGCTCTTGGAGGTAACATCAAAACAGTCCCTTCAGCCCAATGGGTCCATGCTGACCAAGAGTTAGTCCCATTTACCTGAGTTTGGCTTATATCTTTCTAAATCCTTCCTACCATGTACCATTTAAAAGCTGCTAATGTACCTGGTTGTTCTGGTTCTACTGTGTTTCTTGGTTCTACTGTGAATAACAGTAAATAAAATGAATCTCAGGGTAGTATATGGTGACATTTACACACACTTTGATAATATATTTACCGTTAACTTTGCCTCAACTACATCCTCTGGTAGCTCATTCCATATACTGACCACCCTCTGGGTAACAACATTGTCCCTTAGTCTCCTATTAAAATCTCCTTCTCATCTTTAACCTGTTCCCCATGGTCATTGATTCCTCTTTGAAAGCAATCTCTGACATCAAACATTAATCCAGTTTCTCTTTCCTCAGATGCTGCCTGATTTGTTGAGTGTTCCTCATACTCTTGTCTTCACTTTGTATTTCCAGCTTTCATCAGACAATGACTGCAGAGACTGGGATGTTATGCTGCAGTTGTACAAGACGTTAATGAGGCTACACTTGGAATACTGTGTTCAGTTGTGGTTGCCATGTTACAGGAAATGTACCGTTAAACTAGGAAGAGAAAGAAAAATATATGGTAATGCTGCCTGGATTTGAGAGACTGGATTATAGGGATAGAGCAGACTAGGACTGAGAAGATGGTGCATGCAAAACTCTATAACATTCAACCAGTAACAGATGAGCATTTTAATTACGCTGGTATAGAAGGCTAGGAACCAAGAGATGGGCAATGGGAGTAGAATTGAGAGGCACTTTAAGGCTGGCAGTGGATAAGGGTAACTGAAGGGCCTAGTTCCAAGCCATATAACTCCAGATTGCAGAGTGAACTGATCAATGCATTTGAGTAGGCCCATTTCCCTACGCTAGCATGACAATTACTTGACAACACAAATTTCTACAGATGTACCATACAGAGCATTCTGACTGGTTGCATCACCATCTGGTATGGAGACACCAGTGCACAGGATCAAAAAAAGCTGAAGAATGTTATAAACTCAGCCAGCTCCATCATGGGCACTAGCATCCTCCATCGACGACATCCTTCAACCCCTTGCCATCAGATTTTCGAACGGACAATGAACCCACGAGCACTGTTTTAGCTTTCCACCCTCCTTTTTGTACAACATATTTATTTTATATTTTATATATATCTTATCATAACTTATATTTTTATTATATATTGCAATGCACTGCTGCCACAAAGCAACAAATTTCACAACACGCACCAGTGTTCAGTGTATTAAACCTGATTCTGATTCACAGAATGATTTCTGGAGAAACAGCACCACCTTGTGGCATGATTGAGATTTGCAAGCAAGGTTTACGTCAGATTTAATGATCTGCTCTGGATGATTCAGAATATAATATCACTGGCATATGCAATACACAATAATAAAACTATAAATTACAATTATAAAATATATAATATATAAATATTATAAAATATATTTAGTTAAATAAGAAATGCAAAAAGAGAACGAAAAATAAAAAAGTCAGGTAATGTATATGATCCATTGGCCATTCAGAAATCTGATTGCAAACTTAGCAGGTTAAGCAGCACTGTTGGGAGCAAGAATTTTTTAACATTTTGTCGAAGCGCTGTAAACCATAATGCCACTATGTTGCCCAAATGTTGACTGTGCCTATCTGAAGATTTAAAAAGCATCTAGATGAATCATCAAGACACAGTGGTCCAGAGATCCATGGTAAATGGGATTAGTGCAGGTGGGTACTTGATGGTCACCATGAACATGATGGGCTGAAGGGACTGTTTATGCTATTTGACACTACAATAAAGCATCCTATCCAGGTGCATCATGACTTGGTACAGCAATTGCTCCTCCCAATACCACAAGACCACAAGAAACTACAGATGTATCAGGAACTTTAAGCCCCTGTATGTACCCTGGCCTTTGGCATGAAGCATTCACCCTTTGTTTCGTCAGACTGTTCTCTCCTGCCCTCAAGAAGAAAGACAACCTTGATTAACCCTAACCTAATCATGGGACAATTTACAATTAAGCAAACTGGTACGTCTTTGGACTATGGAAGGAAACTGGAACACTTGGGAAAAATCCATACATTCCACAGGAAGAACATAAAGACTCCCTACAGACAGTGATGGAATTGAACTCTGATGCTGTAACAGTGCCACACTAATTGCTACGTTACTGTGGTAGCCCATTTTAGTGTAAATGCTCCATTCCCATCATGGTTGCCTACAACCAGTAGCACAGCAGAGTGATGGTCCCAAGCCTTTTTCTTTCCTAGTTTCCTATGAAGTTACTAAACAATCTTCTCCAAGGATCATCATTGTGTTGTGGTGGAGAGGCTTGTGTGTTCCTGAGATCCCGAGAGTAATTCCTCCTAGAATTTACCTACTGGTAGGGTCACCCCCTGGTGATAAGGTCAAGGAGAGGTTCTAGACAAAGAGCAATCCAACCAGGACCTTAACATTTTGTCGAAGCGCTGTAAACCATAATGCCACTATGTTGCCCAAATGTTGACTGTGCCTATCTGAAGATTTAAAAAGCATCTAGATGAATCATCAAGACACAGTGGTCCAGAGATCCATGGTAAATGGGATTAGTGCAGGTGGGTACTTGATGGTCACCATGAACATGATGGGCTGAAGGGACTGTTTATGCTATTTGACACTACAATAAAGCATACAATAGAGGATGACAACGCATTACAACTGTAGTGAAGGGTTGTTTTGGATGCCATGGCCACTCTGGCCTGTCAAAACCATATGGTGGATGCCCATGCATCAGCTTCCTCTCCAGTAAATAAAGTTACACACAGGCAGTCTGCATTAAGGGAATCCACTCCTTCAGAGAACATCATACTCGACTCAAGTGTTTGCACTGCTATTAAACAATGGCAAAGGCTGCAGTTAATCAGAGCCAGACAGTGCTATGCACGAGGCTCGAGAAAAGGTCTTTCAATAGACTGTGGTTAAATGTCTCATTTTCTGCCATAAATATGGAGACAGACACTATAAGCTCCTTTAATAGAGAGCTTTTTAATTGGTCTGAAAGAAAGTAGAATGAGAGGAAGTTTCATGGAAAAGACTCCACAGGCATCTCACCTTCTGTATCACCCCAGCAAACTCCTCAGGCCACACCTCAGTAAATGATAATGAAAAAGCAAATAGCACAAATTTTTTCTCCATCCTGTCCACCTCTACAAAATACAGGACTAGGATAAAAATGAAGTCTCTGTCTCACCCAAACATTCAAAACAGAATTTTGGACATATTTCAGCACATGATAAAAACCAGCCTCCTCTGTCAACATATTGCTGCCTCGGTAAAGCAGCCAACGTAATCAAAGACTCCTCCAACCCTGGGCATTCATTTTTCTCAAAATCAAAGTTAAGTTTATTGTTATATGTACAAGTATTCATAGGTGTAATGAAAAACTTACTCACAGCAGCATAACAGAAGCAACATTCACAAGAAAAATACAAATTAAGTTAAATTATACACTTTTTCTAAGAAAGAACAATTAGGACAATAAAAAAAGTCTATTTTAGTGCAAAGACATCAAACTGGTCAGAGCATTCTGACAGTTGGTTCAAGAACCAAATAGTTGAAGAGAAGTAGCAGGTCTTGCATCTAGTTGTGTGGAACTTCAGGCTTCTGTACCTGATGATAGTGATCTTTGATCATCAATATTGCCTTCTTGAGGAAATGCCACCTGTAGATATTACCGTCCCATCAGGCAGAAGTTACTTAAGTTTGAAAATGTGTACCACCAAACTCAAGGTCAGCTTCTATCGCACTGTTGAACAGTCCTGTGGTACAATACTTTTGACCACACCATCTTCTTTGTCAAGGCCTTGTACCTGTCAGCTTGCTCTACACTTTTACTGTAACACTTTACTCTGCCTTCTGTTAGTTTTCCATTGTACTACCTCAATGTACTGATGTGATGAAAGTATCTGCATGGATGGCATGCAAAACAGTTCTTCGCTGTATCTCAGAATATGTACAGTACAGACCACCAACAGTCCGGGGCATTTTTAAGAACAAATTTATAGAGAACACACACTGTTGCAAGAAACACATGGTTGTTATAGTAAGTGATTTTAACTTTCCACATATTGATTGAGTCTCCCATACTGTAAAAGGTCTAGATGGGATTGAGTTTGTCAGATGGGTCCAGGAAAGTTTCCTTAATCAGTACGCAGAAGTCCCAACGAAAGAGTGTGTGATATTTAATCTGCTTTTAAGGAATGAGACAGGGCAGGTGACAGAAGCTTGTCTAGGGGAGCACTCTGCATCTTGAGATCATAATGACATTTGTTTCAAAGTAAATATGCAAAAAGATAAGTTGAGATTCTAATATTGCAGGTTCAGATTCCAAATTGGGGAAAAGCCAATTCTGATGGCATCAGAAATGATCTGGCAAGTGTGGATTGGGACAGACTGTTTTCTGGCAAAGATGTACTTGGTAAGTGCAAGGCCTTCAAGAGTGAAATTTTGATAGTACAAAGCTTTTATGCGCCTGTCAGAATAAAAAGGTAAGGATAACAAGTTTAGGGAACCTTGATTTTTAAGACATACTGAGGCCCTGGTTAAGAAAAAGGAAGGGCATAACAGGTATAGGTAAATTGGGGGTCTAAAAGAAAGCATGAAGCTGCCCTGGCAGACAAGGTGAAGGAGAATCCTAAGGGATTCTCTACATACGATAAGAGCAAAAGGATTGCAAGGGGCAATATTGGTCCTTATGTGACAATAATAAACCAATATGCCATACTTTTAGATACAAGCTGGAACACAGAAGCTTCATGCTACTGAGGAAAGATATGGGGTCATGACAAAGCAGTGGGTAACATAATGATGTGGTGTTGTAAGGCTATCCTTTTGGCATGTTTTAAGACATTGCACTCTATAGGTACATATGGAAGAAATCTGTTCAACAGGGAGCTGCACCTACGTGGGAATGACCTCCTCTGTGCCACAGAGAACAAGAAGCAGCTGTGAAAGGAGAGACCGAAGAACCAAATGACCCAACCACTAATCACAGCCACCACTTACTCTTGCCCACAGTGCACCAGAACATGCTCCAATTTCAAAGTACATAAATGTCACCATGTACAACCCTGATTCATTTTCTTGTGGATATTCCCAATAAACTCAATAGAATAACAACCATAAGAGGGTCAATGAAAGACTGCAACAACTTGGGCGTTCAACCAGTGTGCAAAAGACAAAAAACTGAGCAAATACAAAAAGAAAGAAATAATAATTAAATAAATAAACAAGCAATCAATATCAAGAACATGAGATGTACAGTCCTTGAAAGTGAGTCCACAGATTGTGGGAACATTGTGGGCTGTATCCACTGTTTTGTTGGATTTTCCCCCTTTACAGCCACCTTGAGACCCACCAATACACAACCTCTTAGAACATCATACTCAACTCCAGTGATCACTCCACTACCATTACACAAGAGAAAGAGAGGTAAGACAGATACTCTATTGATCCCAAAGGAAATTACAGTGCCACAAACATTACATGTGTAGAGATAAAAATATTAGAAGTAGAAAGAATAACAAGTTTCACAGTCTAACAGGAAGGAGTCATTGCTTCCCTGATTATAGGTTGACTCATTATAGAGTCTAATAGCCAAGGGTAACAATGACCTCAGATAACGCTCTTTGAAGCAGCACAGTTGTCTTAGTCTATTACTAAAATTACTCCTCTGTTTAGCCAAGGTGACATTCAGAGGGTGAGAAACACTGCCCAGAATTGTCAGGATTTTCCGTAGGGCCCTTTGTTCTACCACAGCCTCTAGTATGTCCAGTTTGACTCCTATAACAGAGCCATCTTTCTAATCACCCATGTTGATGCCATTGCCCCAGCACACCACCCATAGAAGACTGCACTGGCAACAACTGACTGGTAGAACATGTGAAGGAGAGGCCTGCATACTCCAAAGGGCCTCAGTCTCCTCAGATAGTTGAGGCCACTCTGGCCCTTCTTGTATACAGCCTCTGTGTTGTTGCTCCACTGAAGTCTTCATCCAGGTGCACCCTCAGATACTTGTAGGTCCTCTCCACATGTACCTGGGATGCACCTGGATGACAAGTAGGGAACATGGTGATACAAAGACACTAACAATTGTTACTGAGATACTGATGGATACAGTTGAACTGAAGATTTCCCTGAGCTTAATTTGCACAAAGTTCAATCTGTAAAATAGTTTGCATGAGTCTCAACCACTTTTGTCCAACCCCACCCACCCCATCCCCTCCCCACTCAGGGTGCACTGATGCAACTCATGTCCCATCAAGTGTCATAATGTATAATGATCTCTTCTCTGTTGCTCCCCTGTGCACTTCTGGGCATTAGGCAACATTTACTCCATGGGAATCTTTACAGTCTTCAGAAGAGGCACTGATTAAATTTCACAATCGCTTTCTCAAAATCTGCAACACTCATCTCAGAGAAAGAGTGTGGAGATTTAAGTGCACCAATAAAAATCCCAATTACTTTAAGATTTACAATGTATTCGGTTACTGCCAAGGCACAATAATATCAACTGTATTTATTGCAGGAGGTTAAGTTCACATATGGTGCAGATATTAATTGATTCACTGGAATGTTTCTCAAAAGGTCTGTGTGAAAGTTTTGAGCTCAGTGAGGAAAATTAATATTGGACTGTACAGCACAGGAACAAGCCTTTCGGCCCACAGAAACTGTTTCAGACCAATTAAATTAATCAAATGGCCAACCTAGCTAATCTCTTCTTCCTACACAATGCCCATATACTTCTAGTTCCCTCACATTCATGAACCTATCAAAACATTTCTTAATAGAATAGAGATGGTCAATGAAAGAAAATAAGCATCATGAACTTACAACTCAGATTCCTGAAGGATGGATGAAGAGTAACAATTCTCAATGGTCCAGAATCAGATTTATGACCATTGACTTAGATGATGAGTCCCAATGAAGAGTTTCAGCCCAAAACATTGACTGCTTATTCCTATCCATAGAAGCCCCCTACCTGTTGAGTTTCTCCAGCATTTTATGTGTTGGTCTGGATCTCCAGCATCTGTTGAATCTCATGGTTATGATGTGATATTTGATGTTTTATGACAGCAGTATCAGGCAAAGGCAAAATTATTGTAAATTACGAAAGTAAATAATGCCAAAAAAGAAATTACAAGGTAGCGTTCATTATTCCTATTGCGGCCATCATCCATATGAGCAGTGAAAAAGATCATTTCTAACCCATGAAACCATAGAGCTGGAAAGAGTCTGTATATTCACGCACATTTCTTACTGAGTCTTGCTGATAGATCCTCTGCTTGTAGACTGTGAAGGCTTCTTGCTAATCTACTGGAATAGAAATTTAACATTGATTTAACACAATTCCGAGAAAGCTATTTTGAACTAAGAACATACAGTGGATTCCAATTAACTGAGACACATTGGGACCAGTACATTTTGGCCCAAGTAAGCGGATGCCCCAATTAACCGAAGTTTCATGGAAATAATTAAAAGGTATAAACAAGAGAACTACAATTTTAACAAATAGTAGTTTACAATACTATAAAACTGTGTATTAGTTTCTAATAATTAATGACGGAGCAATTCATCTGCCATTTTCTTTTGATTGACTAAATGACCAAAATTAGCACAGACTGTTAGTGCAGATAATGCACTGTCTTTCATTGCTTTAGAAGCCTTAGACGACTGCATCCTACAAATCTTCATTTTCATTATCACATTTAAGACAAATGTCGATAGCTTCATAACTCCTAACTTGGTGAAATAGTGAAATCATTTCATTTTCACTCCTGGCTGTTTCTGACGTCTCCAGGCCTGGATGCCAGAAACCGTGGTGAGCAAAACAGTTCCGAACTGTCTTACTGCCCGTTTCTTGCCAACTATCAGTGACAAAAATCACTGCTTTTTAAAAATACTCACACAACTGACGCTATTTAAAAATTGATCACTTTAAGCATGGTTTAGCCATGCAAGTGCACATGACAGAAACTAGAGAGTGTTTGACAACAGTCTCCTGCCCCATAGTGTCCCAAATAAAACAAAGGGAACCCCAGCTATTTTCTTGATTTAGCTGTAACCTTCAGGCTCGGCCAGCTTGGGTTGGTCCAGGGAAAAATGGCCTCTGGCCCCACCAAACTGAGAAATCATGTTTTTGTGGATGCTGTACCACCCAGTTACAAACACACAATGCAAAATATCAGACAGTACACCATATGCAATTACATGACATGATTGAACTTTATGAATCTTAATCTGAATATAGGGTTAGTAATGAAAATTAAAAGGGCCCATTTCAAGGAAAAGTCAGAAGTGCACGTTGGAACTCACTCATTTGCCATTCTTCCACCATTGAGCATCGCCGACCTTTGGGCCCTCAGATCCCAGTCCACTCTGGCGGTGGTCTACCAGCTTTCTCCACACGTGTCTTCCCTCTTCAACTCTCAACAAAGATTGCGAAAAATCTCCTTCCAGATTCACAAGACAGAGCAACAATCTCTGATTGGCTAACATGTATACCACAGTCCTGTTATCTTCAGCCATAACCCAAACATTGCTGCTACAGAGAAACAGTTACCTCAGCAGTGAACATTACAGAGAGGCCTTTATATTAGCAGTGAATCCTTACAGCGCGTTACACTCTCCCCCCCCCACCAAATTTAGTCATGTCCTCATGACATTGAGATAGTTCGCCAACCCTTACTGCAAAACACAAAGCCCAATCCAGGTGCAAAAGGTAGTGACATAGCTCCCCAAAATGGTAGAGATAATGCCCTGTTCCCCGGGTGTTACATAAGCCAACCTATCTGGTGGCCGTACCTCCTCACCAAACACTTCAGGCTCAAACACTACTGTATACAAGAAGGCCCAACTCCTTCAGGGTCCTGCTGTAACCCAGACTGCCCACAGAAAGCCCCCACCCACTTCACCTGACTCTGTGGGAGAAGGGCCAGGAGTCTCTTCCTCAATCAATGGGGAGTTAGTGAATGGCAGCATGTACCACACATCCGGATCATCATCCTCCGAATCAGTATCTTTCTCATGGGCGGGGCCCGGTCCAGCTTCTCCTGCTGTGGGCCCTGCAGTCACCCCGCGTTTTTGCTGAGTCCTCTTACTAGGTGTAGGCTCCAAATCGGGCTCTGGGTCTACCTGCACCTCTTGACCCAGGGGCTCCAGGTGGTTCTGATGGAGAATCTTGACAGGCCCATCACCATCCTCCGGTTTCACCCAGAAAACTGGTAGGTTTGGCATCGGACTCTCTACCACATAGGGTGTGGCCACCCAGCGGTCAGCCAACTTGTACTTTCCAGGTAGCCTCAAATGAGGACTCAGTCTCCCAGCAGGAGTTGGGAGAATCTCACTTTTTGATCATACCTCCTCTTATTTCCTCGATTCTGCTTGGCCGGCACGAGCCCAGTCAATTCATAAGCTCTTTTCAGTTGTCTCCTCATATCACATACTTCAGATAAGTCTTCAATGGTAAGTCACCCTCATCAGTCCCAAAACAAAGGTCAATGGCCAACCTCACCTCTTACCCGAACATCAGATAATATGGCCAGTACCCAGCAGCTTCATTTTGTGCACAGTTGTAACACTGAACCAGATGCCCAATATGTTGACTTCACCTGCTCTTCTTGCTTATCTCCAGGGTCCCGAGCATGTCTAGCAAGGTCTGGTTAAACCTCTCAGGCTGGGGATCACCCTGCAGGTGATAGGGCGTGGTCCTCAATTTCTCAACTCCAAGCATGCCCAGTAACATGTGGATGAGTCTGCTCTCAAAATCCCATCCCTGGTCACTATGTATCCGCCTGGGAATGCCATAATAAACGAAATACTTCTCCCATAACACTTTTGCCACAGTAGAAGCCCTCTGGTCCTTGGTAGGAAGAGCCTGAGCATATCTGTTGTAGTGGTCCGTGATGACTAAGACATTCGCTGTGCTGCTGGCATCGGGTTCTCTTGACAGGAAATCCATACACACCAGGTCCAGGGGCTCTGCACTCTGCAAATGGGACAAGGGAGCTGCACACGTAGGCAGTGTCTTCTGTCGTATGCAACAAATGCATGACTTGCAGTATTCTTCAACCTCTGACTTCATTTGGGGCCAGTAAAACTGGTCTCTAAGCAATCTCCCAAATGTCCAGAGTCATCATGAAGTGACTTCGACATAATCCTCTGATACTTCTCGGGCAAAACCAGCTGGAAACGCCAAGGTCAGTACAGGGGTGACTGAACCAGTAGAAGATCTGATTCTTCAACTCAACTGAGGCCATTCTCTCAGTAATGGAGGCACCAAAGCCTGTTTCATCTTCTCCACCTGAGCCATATCTCCCTTTTCAACCGCCAACCAAGCAGTGCCAATGCCTGGATTATCTCACTGAGCAGCTACCACTTCCCCAGAACTCAATTCTGGCAGTTGATTTGTCTTCAGAGCAGTCAGGTTACAGTAAACTTGGGGAATGGTGTCATCAGAAGCCCCCAATTGATCTACCGCTCGATCCTGCCTCTCCTTTTCTTCTGCCTTCATGGTGATGGCAAACTAACACATGGCCTTCACCCCAGGGGCAGGAACGCTCTCTCACACCTCGTCCCTGTCCAGTCCCTCGTGCACCCGTTGGGACAAAGCATCCGCATCAATGTTCCGGCTCCCCAGCCGGTACTTCAGGCTGAAATCATAGGTAGACAACGCTGTCAACCTCTGATGGCCTGTGGCATCCAGTTTCACTGAGGACAGGATATAAGTTAGGGGGCTGTTGTCCATCCTCACCTCAAACTTGGCCCCGTAGAGACAGTTACCCAGCTTATCCACCACCACCCATTTCAACGCCCGGAATTCCAACTTGTACGTGGGATAATTTCTCTCGTAGGGCAACAGACTCCGGCTGACAAACGCCACGGGCCTCAATCCGGTGCCCTGATCCTGATTCAGGATGCCCCCCTAAACCCTCTCGGCTGGCATCTGTGTGCAATACATACAGCAATCAGGAGTCTGCAAAAGCCAGCACTGGTGCATGGGTCAGCAACTCCTTCAGTGACTGTAAGGCCTCCTCTCATTTTACATCTCACCTCTGTCCAAAGGGCTCCAATGGGTTAAGATACTCTCCACCCTCCTGTCCTTTTATCCCCCTCCCTTTCTTCCCCAAGGGAGGGTAACCACACATAAGCTGATTTAATGGGTGACTCACTTTGGCGTAGCCCTTCACAAATCTCCAATAGTAACCACTAAACCCGAGGGTCTTGGTCAGGTGGTCATCGCCTCAGTATTAGCTGGGTCTGTAGCTACTCCATTCCGTGAGATTATGTGTCTGACATAGCTAACAGACGTTTGGCAGAACCGGCACTTGTCCAGGAAAAGTCTTAACCCTCCAGCTTTCAGGTGGCCAAGCACCTTCAGTAGCCTCACTTAATGTTCCTTCAAAGTGAATCCAAACTCTGTGAAGTCATCCAAATACACCAACACTTCAAGCTGGTTCATATCCTCCGCCGTCTTCTCCATGACCCGCTGGAAGGTTGCAGGGGCTCCCGATATGCCCTGGGGCATCCTTTCGAACTGGAAGAATCCCAGGGACACTCATGGGGATCTGGTAATATCCACCCCTCAAATCCAGCACACTAAACCACTTTGCATCACTCAGACAGGCCAGCATGTCTTCGACCTTCAGGACCGTATACTGGTCAGGGTCTGAACGCCTGTTCAGAGTCCTATAGTCCACACATATGCGTACCTTCCCGTTCTTCTCCTGGGCCACTACTATTGGGGACACATAGGTGCTTCAGAACTCAGTGATGATCCCAGCTTCCTTCAACTTTCACAAATGCTGCCACATGTCTTCCAGTTGTCGCAACTTCTCTCTGAACGGGGTGTCCTCGGTCACCCAGATAACGTGACGAGTGCTCCTGGAACAACCCACATCAAACTTGCCAATGGAAAAGACAACTTCCAGCTTCAACATCTTCTCTACCTGCCTCCTTTTCTAACCTGGTGGCACCAGGGAGTCCCCAAAGTTGAACGACTCAGCTGTCAACATCCCTCCTTCTTCCAATAGTTTCTCCCCGGCTTGTCTCACAGGGACACTAGACATTACTGTCACCTGGAACAGGTACGCCAGGGCCATTTCCCACTTGAAGGAGATCTCTCTCTTCATAGCGTTCCTGATAATCACAGCCATTTGGCTTGCCTGTACAACTGAGGGTTTCTGCAGTTTGGGCCTCACCAGTACCCCAGCAGGAAACCCCAACTCCCCCTCGTGGTTTTCCGGAGTGTCCTCAGGCAATCCAGGAAACTTGGGGGTCCCCATTACTCTTGATAATTCCCCTGCTGTACCACCATTGGCTTCAACTGGGCGAACCACACAGTCCCTCGTTTAAATTCAGTATCCAGCCCAATGCTGCCATGCACTTCCTCAAAAGCAGCCTGACACACCAGGTGCATGGACAATATCCCTAGAAAGCTCTCACCAGCCTTCTCCTTGCAGGCCCCCATGAGCCTCCTCACAAGAAGGGTATTGGTCCCCACCAGAATTGAAAC
The DNA here is from genome assembly GCF_030144855.1 of Hypanus sabinus. NCBI lineage: Eukaryota > Metazoa > Chordata > Chondrichthyes > Myliobatiformes > Dasyatidae > Hypanus > Hypanus sabinus. Next base: position 185,062,234 of record NC_082708.1, on the reverse strand, counting down.
GCTGCCCTTCTCGGCGAGGTCCGGACAAACCAGTAAGACCTTAGACACTCTGACATCAGCCTCCGAGAACTCCAGTTTCACTGACAAATAACCGTCGTACGGATAATCACCAGCACTGAGACCCCAGATCTCTAGTGCACTGAATGGTGTCAATGGTAAATGCTTCAGATACCGGTTGTAAAATGAACGGTACAGTAATGTGACCTGTGACCCGGTGTCGAGTATGGCTTTAGCATAAATACCCTCTATCCACAGCGACACACTGGAGCATGGTCCCACTAAGCCTTCAGGAATACAGTCTTTTGCTTTTGGGAGTTCCTTGGTACATTGCTGGGAACGTGTTCCCCCAGAGACACCAGGCTTTTTCCTTACTGGGTCTCTCTAAGTTTCCTGACACCTCTCCCTGCTGAGGTACCTGGGAGCTCACTCTCCAAGGGGCTTCCTGCCACTCACATTCCCGCCAGAAATGTCTCTATTCCCCACAGTTATAGGAGACGCTACTGGCCACTCCTCTTCTTGTGGAACCCTGGCTACCCTCTGCGTAGTCCGTCCCCTTGGGTACCCACATCTCTACCAGTCCTATCATAAGAAGGGTCCATGCCCACTGTTAACACCCGGGACATCTTCGTTCTCAACTCTGCCACCACCTCCTTTACCACTCCCCATGTTGGGCTGGCCGCGGTCACTTCACCACAAGGGGCTACTACCGAGGAGTGTACCCTGCTGACGGAGTCCTCTCGCACCTCCGACGCGTTCTCCTCCTCCCGCCACCTCTCGGATCAGCTCAACAAATGAGGGAGGGCGGCGTGTTTTATGGGACTGCCGGAGACCCCAAGCAATCATGTCCTGGGACTGGTCACCCTCGGCTATCTGGTCCATCCTTAACTTATCCACCTGAGCCGCCTGAATGACTCCCCCAGTGCCACAAACAATTTAGCTGCCTTTCTAGCCGAAAACTATAAGCGGAAAGCTTCTCCTGTTATCCTGACACACGTTCTGAAACCCTGCCAAGAGCTCCAATGGGTACCCTGTCGTACCAAATGCATTCTCCAATGCCTCTTGATACTTGTCAAGGGTATCAGAGGGTTGGCTAGTTTTCACAGCCCTCACTACATCAGCTGCCAACTCCTTCAAACTTCCAACCAATCTCTGTCACTTTATGCCATCAAAGCACTGCCACTCACCTAACAACTGAGAAGTCTGCTTCACCCATATCTCATACTCCTCTTCCCCCTCGGGGGTGGGCGTTATCCCAGAGAATATTCTTAGCTTCTGGCAGGAACCGTCTGCCTGTACACTGGGCCACTTACTCACCAGGGAGGTAAGGGCTGATGCCAACACAGAACTCTCACTCTTCACTGGGGGATGGGAACTAATTAAACTTTCCAAATCAGACCACTCTTTCCCCTCACTCCTCAGAAATGATAGAACTCTGTCTCTGAAATCTCCGCCCCCAACTACGGGCAACTCAGCTTGTTACTCAGCCTGCTCAGCTCTCTTCTCCTCCTCACTGACAATAAGGACAGGCCACGGCCCCACCTCACCTGGGGCACCGATAAACGCGGGCAGTCCCACTGTTGTTATGTCAGCACTAGTCTGAACTAAAACAAGGTCTGAGCCGCCATTTTATCAAACCTTCGCGCTACAGTTTCAACTTTGCCAACAACTTTAACCACACTCAAAAATTGAATTAACAATTCGTCCGGGGTACGAATATTCACTCCACTCAACACACATGCATTAATTACTGGCAACCCCACAGAGGCACACCGCCGCTCCATATCAGCACAGATTTAAAACAGGGCAATCACACAGCATCCAACGGAATCAATCCTGAACACAGACCCCACAATTGTAACCCTCAGGCTTGGCCATCTCGGGTTTGTCTAGGGGAAAACAGACTCTGACCCTGCCAAACTGAGAAATCAAGTCTGTGTGGATGCTGTGTAACGTACCGCCCAGTTACAAACCCACAAGGCAAAATATCAGACAGTACACCATATGCAATTACATGATTGAACTTTATGAATCTTAATCTGAATATAGGGTTAGTAATGAAAATTTAAAAAGGGCCCATTTCAAGGAAAAGTCAGAAGTGCATTTTGGAGCTCACTCATTTGCCATTCTGCCACCATCGATCTCCTCCAAGCATCGCCAACCTTCGAACCCTCAAATCCTGTTCCACTCCGTCCGGTGGTCTATCAGCTCTCTCCTCACGTGTCTTCCCTCTTCATCTCTCCTCGACTACAGACCTCGAAAAATCTCCTTCCAGATTCACAAGACAGAGCACCAATCTCTGATTGGCTAACATGTATACCATAGTCCTGTTATCTGCAGCCATAACCCAAACATTGCTGCTACAAAGAAACCATTATCTCAGCAGTGAACATTACAGAGAAACCATTACATTAGCAGTGAATCCTTACAATGTGTTACATAGTGTCTGAGCTTAAAAAGCTTTTTTTCAGTATGTAAGAGCAAAAGAGAGCTGAGGGTAGATATAGGACCAATAGAAAATGCTGCTGGAGATATGGTACTGAGACACAGAGATGGCAAAGGAATTGAATGTATATTTTGCATCAGTATTCACAGTGGAAGACGTCTGCAGTATACCAGACGTTCAAGAGTGTCAGGGAAGTAAAGTACGTGCAGTGAAAATTACGACTGAGAAGGTGCACAGTAAGGTTAATGGTCTGAGGGTGGATAAATCTGGACGTGATGGAATGTACCCTCGGGTTCTGTAGGAAGTAGCTGGAGAGATTGTGGACGCATTAACAATGATCTTTCAGGAATCGATAGATTCTGGCATTGTACCGGATGACTGGAAAATTGCAAGTGATACTCTGCTATTTAGGAATGGTGGGAGGCAGCAGAAATGAAACTATATACCTGTTAGCCTGACATCAGTGGTTGGGAAGTTGTTGGAATTGATTATAGAATACCTGGAGGCACAAGACAAGATAGACCAAAGTCAGCATAGTTTCTTGAAAGGAAAATCCTGCCTGACAAACCTACTGGAATTCTTTGAGGGAATTATAAGCAGGGTAGATGAAGGAGATGCAGTAGATGTGGTGTACTTGGATTTTCAGTAGGCTTTTGACAAGGTGCTGAACATGAGGCTGCTCAGCAAGATAGAGCCTGTGGAACTACAGGCAAGTTACTAGCATGGGCGGAGCATTGGCTGATCGGCAAAAAACAGAGAGTGGGAATAAAGGGAGCCTATTCTGACTGGCTGCCAGTTGCCACTGGAGTTCCACAGGGAATGGAGTTGGGACCGCTGCTTTTTACGATGTATGTCAGTGATTTCGATTATGGGATCAATGGATTTGTGGCTAAATTTGCCGATGATATAAAGATAGGTGGAGGAGTGGATAGTGTTGAGGAAACAGAGAGCCTGTAGAGAGACTTAGATAGCTTATGGGAATGGGCAAAGAGTGGCAAATGAAATACAATGTTGGAAAGTGTACGATCATGCACTTTGAACAAGCAGACTATTACTTAGATGAGGAGAGAATTCAAAATGCAGAGATGCAAAGAAACTTGGGAGTTCTTGTGCAGGATACCCTAAAGGTTAACCTCAAGGTTGAGTCGGTGGTGAAGAAGGCGAATGCAATGTAGGCATTTATTTCTAGAGGTATAGAATGTAAGAGCAGGGATATGATGTTGAGGCTCTATAAGGCACTCGTGAGACCACACTTGGAGTACTGTGTACAGTTTTGGGCTCCTTGTTTTATACTGACATTGGACAGGGTTCAGAAAAGATTCACAAGAATGATTCCAGGAATGAAAGGGTTACCATATGATGAATGTCTGGCAGCTGTTGGGCTGTATTCCCTGGAATTCAGGAGAATGGGGGGGGGGGGGGGGGGGATCTCATAGAAACATTTCGAACGTTAAAAGACCTGAACAGATTAGATATGGCAAAGTTATTTTCCATAGTAGGGGAGTCTAAGACAAAAGGACATGATTGCAGGATAGAAGGACATCCATTTAGAACAGAGATGCAGAGTAATTACTTTAGTCAGAGGGTGGTAAATCTGTGGAATTTGTTGCCATGAGCGGTTGTGGAGGCCAAGTCGTTGGGTGCATTTAAGGCAGAGATAGATAGGTTCTTGATTAGCCAGGGCATCAAAGAGGAGAAGGCAGGGGAGTGGGGATGATTGGAAGAATTGGATCAGCCAATGACAATGACAGAGCAGACTCGATGGGCTGAATGGCCTACTTCTGCTCCTATATCTGATGGTCTTAAACAGCTGCTATGATTAACCGATGGCCCAATTAACTGGAATCCACTATATTCAGCTCAGTTGGTTGTGTGTTTGACTCTCAATCCAAAGACTTGTTTAGTCATCTTGGACTTTGCTCCTGTGCAATGGAAAAGAGACTGCTGTACTATTAGTATCATGGAGATACAGCACGGAAACAAAGCTTTCAGCCCACCAAGTCCACACTGGCCATCAGCCAACCACGTACACTCATTCTATTCTCCCTACACTCTCATCCATCATTAAACTTCAAAGTAAATTTAGTATCGAAGTACATATGTCACCATATATAACCCCGAGATTCATATACTTGCAGGCATATTCAATAAATCCAACAACTATAATAGAATCAATGTAAGACTGCACCAATTGGCTGGACAACCAGTGTGTAAAAGACAATAAACTGTGCAAATACAAAAGTAAATAATATTAATAAATAAGCAATAAATATTGGGAACGTGAAATATAGAGTCCTTGAAAGTGAATCCATAGATTGTTGGAACTGTTCAGTGATGGGACAAATGAAATTGAATGAAGTTATTCCCTCTGCTTCAAGAGCCTGATGGTTGAGGGGTAATAACTGTTCCTGCACTTGGTGGTGAGTCATGAGGCTCTTACATCTTTTTCCTGAAGGCAGCAGTGAGGAGAGAGGGTGGCATCTCTGATGATGGATGCTGCTTTCCCGCAGCGACATCCGTGTAGATGTGCTCAATGATGGGGAGGGCATTACCCATGATGAACTGGGCCACATCCACTACTTATTTTTAGGATTTTCCATTCAAGGACAATGATGTTTCCATACCAGGCTGTGTTGCAGTCAGTCAATATACTCTCCACCATCCATCTGTAGAAGTTGGTTAAAGTTGTAGATGTCATGGGGAATCTTTGCAAACTTCTAAGGAAGTAAGGTACTGCCGTGCCTTCTTCATAATTGCACTTACTTGCTGGGCCCAGGTCAGGTCCTCTGAAATAACACCCAGGAATTTAAAGTTGTTGACCCTCTCTACCTCTGATGAGGACTATCTCATGGACCTCTAGTTTATGACTCCTGAAGTTAAGTATCAACTCCTTGGCATTGCTGACATTGAGTGAGATGTTGTTGCTGTTGCACCACTCAGCCAGATTTTCAATCTCCCTCCTATATGCTGATTTGTCATCACCTTCAATATGGCCAATGATAGTGAGGTCATCAGCAAACTTCAATATGGGATGGGAGCTGTGCTTAGCCATACAGTCATAAGAGTAGAGCAGGGGGCTAAGCACACAGCCTTGTGGTGTACCTGTGCTGATGGAGATGTTGTTGCCAATCTAAACTGACTAGGATCTGCAAGTGAGGAAAGAGGCTTCAATTGTAGGACCACACACAAAATGCTGGTGGAACGCAGCAGGCCAGGCAGCATCTATAGGAAAAAGTACAGTCGACATTTCAGGCTGAGACCCTTTGTCAGGACTAACTGAAAGAAGAGATAGTAAGAGATTTCAAAGTGGGAGGGGGAGATCCAAAATGATAGAAGACAGGAGGGATCTCTTCTTTCATTTAGTCCTGACGAAGGGTCTCGGCCCTAAACGTCAACTGTACTTCTTCCTATAGATGCTGCCTGGCCTGCTGTGTTCCACCAGCATTTTGCATGTGTTGCTTGAATCTCCAGCATCCTCGTGTTTGCATCAATTGTAGGAGGAGGTACTGAGGCTAAGTTCTTGAAGCTTATTGATTAGTTTTGAGGGGATGATAGTAGTGAATGCCGAGTTGTAGTCGATAAAGAGCATCCTGACATATGCATCTTGGTTGTGAAGATGTGGCAGGGTCGAGTGAAGAGCCATTGAAGTGGCATCTGCTCTGCCTGTGGGCATATTAGAATGAAAACAAGTTGCTTCTCAGGCAGGAGTTGATATGTTTCATGAACCTCTCCAAAAACTTCAACACTGTGCATGTAAGTACTACTGCATGATAGTCACTGAGGCCAGGTCAAAGACTCTCCCCATCTGAGACATATCTTCTCATTATCACAGCCAGGAAGGAGATAGAGGAGACTGAAGACATACTTTATCAATTCAAGTGCAGCTTCTTCCCCTTCATCATCAGTTTTACGAATGACGTTTTGCACTATTTTGTTATTTATCATTATTTTGTCTTTGCACTGTACTGTTGCCACAAAGCAACATATTTCAAGTCATAAAAACAGTGATAAAAAAAAACTGATTCAATACCTCCCAGATTCCACACACTAAGGGTAATTTTCAGAGAGCAACTGATCTACCAATCCACGTCTTTGGGATATGGGAGGAAACCCACCCAGTCATGAGAGTATGTGCAAACTCCGCAGAGACAGAACTCAGTCACAGATTGCCATCTCTGTGATTTCCTCGTCCATTTGTCCCTCTCCACTAATCTCCTTCCTGCAAGTGGAATATAGTGCTACACTTGCCTATTCATCTCTTTCCTCACTTCCATGTAGCGCCCCAAATGGTTCTTCCAGATGAGGCAACCCTTAGAGAGGGTTGTCTACTGTATTCGGTGCTCTTGGTGTGGCCTCCTCTACATTGGTGAGACCGGACATACAGGTGCAAGTAAAGTTTGTGAACCTTTTGCAATTACCTATTTTCTGCATTACTCATAAAATGTGGTCTGACCTTCATCTAAGTTACAATAATTAACAATAGTACACAAACACTGTATGTCCAAACTGACAAGCAGTTATACTTTTCATGTCTTTATTGAACACATTGTTTAATCATTACAGTCCAGGATGGAAAAATATGTGAACCCTTGTATTTAATAACTGGTAGAACCTCCTTTAGCAGCAATAACTTCCAAACATTTCCTGTAGCTGCTGATCAGATCGAGAACGAATTTTAGACCATTCTTCCATACAAACTCATTTCAGTTCACCAATATTTCTGGGATACCTTGCGTGAGCCACCCTCTTCAGGTCATGCCACAGAATCTCAATTGAGATTGGACTCTGACTTGGCCATTCCAAAACACAAATTTTCTTCTTTTTGAATCATTCTGTTGTTGATTTACTCTTGTTTTGGATTATTGTCTTGTTGCATCATCCAACTTCTATTAAGCTTCAAATGATGGACCGTAACCCTGACATTCTCCTGTAAAATGTCCTGATACAATTTTGAATTCATTGCTCCCAACGACTGCAAGCTGTTCAGGCCCTGAGGCAGCAAAGCAGCCCCAAACCACGATGCTCCTTCCACCATGCTTCACAGCTGGGATGAAGTTTTTGTGTTGGTGTGCAGTGCCATTTTTCTTTCAAACATAGCAGTGTGCATTTCTGGCATAAAGTTCTACTTTTGTTTCATCTGTCCATAGAACATTGTCTCAGAAGCATTGTGGAATATCCAGGTGGTCTTTCACAAACTTGAGACATGCAGCAATGCTTTTTTGGAAAGCAAGTTTCCTCCCAGTGTCCTTCCATGAACACCGTTCTGTTCAGTGTTTTCTTATAGCTGATACATGCACAGAGACTTTAGCAAGTTCTAGAGATTTCTGCAGGTCTTTTGTTGTTACCCTTGGGTTTTTTTTCACCTCCTTTAGCATTGAACTGGTGTTCTTGGTGTGATCTTTGCAGGATGCCCACTCCTAGAGAGAGGAGCAACAGTGCTGAATTGCCTCCATTTACAGACAATTTCTCTTACTGTGGACTGATGAACACTCAGGTCTTTAGAAATGCTTTTGTAACCTTCTTCAGCTTCATGCATCTCTACAATGCTTCTAAGGTCCTCTGAAAGTTGTTTTGATTGAGACATGGTGCACATGCACAGACCTTTCTTGAGAAGAGCAGGCTCTGTCAGTAACCTGACTTCGTGTGTCTTTTTTTGAAATAGGGCAGGGCACCTCTACAGCCCGCACATCCAATCTTATCTCATTGATCAGAACATCTGACTCCAAATAACTTATATAGGAAGTATTACATAGAAAATCTATTGCACAATGCTGTGCCAAACATGTACTTACTATAGAAATTAACTAGGGTTACACATAGCCCTCTATTTTTCTAAGCTCCATGTACCTATCTAGGAGCATCTTAAAAGACCCTATTGTATCCATCTCCACCATAGTCGCCAGCAGCCCATTCCACACACTCACCACTCTGCATAAGAAAACTTAACCCCACATCTCCTCTGTACCTACTTCCAAGCACCTTAAAACTGTGCCCTCTCATGATAGTGATTTCAGCTCTGGGAAAAAGCCTCTGACTATCCACATGATCAATACCTCTTATCATCTTAATACACTTCTATCAGGTCAATCCCTCATCCGCCGTCACTCCAAGGAGAAAAGGCCAAGTTCACTCAACCTATTCTGGTAAGGCATGCTCCCCAATTTAGGCAACGTCCCTGTAAATATCCTCTGCACCCTTTCTACAGTTTCTACATTGCTCCTGTAGTGAGATGACCAGAACTGAGCACAGTACTCCAAGTGGGGTCAGACCAGGGTCCTATATAGCTGTATCATTACGTCACGGCTCTTGAACTCAATCCCTCGGTTGATGAAGGCCAATGCACCGTATGCCTTCTTAACCATACAGTCAATCCACGCAGCAACTTTGCGATTCCTCTGATTCTCCACACCGCCAAGAGTCTTACCGTTAATACTATATTCTGCTATCATTTTTGATCTTGCAAAATAAATTACCTCACAATTATCTGGGTTGAACTCCATCTGCCACTTCTCAGCCCAGTTTTGCATCCTACTGATGTCCCGCTGTAACCTCCACACTATCCACAACACCTCCAACCTTTGTGTCATAGGCAAATTTACTAACCCATCCCTCCACTTCCTTATCCAGGTCATTTATAAAAATCACAAAGAGAAAGAGTTTCAGAACAGATCCCTGAGGCACACCGCTAGTCACTAACCTCCATGCAGAATATGACCTGTCTACAACAACTCTTTGCCTTCTGTGGGCAAGCCAATTCTGGATCCACAAATCAAGGTCCTCTTGGATCCGATGCCTCCCTACTTTTTCAGTAAGTCTTGCATGGGGTATCTTATCAAATGCCTTGCTAAAATCCATATACACTACATCTACTGCTCTACCTTCAATGTGTTTAGTCACATCCTCAAAAAAATTCAATGAGGCTTGTAAGGTCATGACCTGCCTTTGACAAAGCCATGCTGACTATTCTTAATCATATTGTGCCTTTCCAAATGTTCACAAATTCTGTCTCTCAGGATCTTCTCCATCAACTTACCAGACACTGAAGTAAGACTCACTGGTCTATAATTTCCTGGGCTATCCATACTCCCTTTCTTGAATAATGGAGAAACATCTGCAGCCCTCCAATCCTCCGGAACCTCTCCAGTCCCCACTGACATTGCAAAGATCATTCCCAGAGGCCCAGCAATCTTCTCCCTTGCCTCCCACAGTAGCCTGCAGTATATCTCATTGGGTCCTGGTGACTTATCCAACTTGATGCTTTCAAAAGTTCCAGCACATCCTCTTTCTTAATGTCTATATGCTCAAGCTTTTCAGTCCGCTGCAAATCAGCCCTACAATCGCCAGTCCTTTTCTTTAGTGAATACTGAAGCAAAGTATTCCTTAAGTACTTCCACTGTCTCCTCCAGTTCCATTTATAATTTTCCACTGTCACATTTGATTGGTCCTATTCTCTCACATCTTGTCCTCTTGCTCTTCACATACTTGTAGAATACCTTGGGGGTTTCCTTAGTCCAACTCGCCAAGGCTTTCTCATGGCTCCTTCTGGCTCTCCTAATTTCATTCTTAAGCTCCTTTCAACTAGCCTTATAATTTTCTAGATCTCTATCATTACCTAGTTTTTTTGAACCTTTCGTAAGCTTTTCTTTTCTCCTTGACTAGATTTTCAACAGCCTTTGTACACCATGGTTCCCGTATCCTACATTCCTTTCCCTGTCTCACTGGAACGTACCTATGCAGCACATTACTCAAATATCCCCTGAACATTTGCCACATTTCTGCCATACATTTCCCTGACAACATCGGCTCCCAACTAACACTTCCAATTTCCTGCTTGATAGCTTTATATTTCCCATTACTCCAATTAAAAGTTTCCCTAACTTCTCTGCTCCTATCCCTCTCCAATGCTATGGTAAATGAGATAGAATTGTGATCACTATCTCCAAAATGCTCTCCCACTGACAGACCTGACACCTGGCCAGGTTAATTTTCCAGATCAAGTACAGCCTCTCCTCTTGTAGGTTTATCTACATATTGTGTCAGGAAACCTTCCTGAACACACCTAACATACTCCACCCCATCTAAACCCCTTGCTCTAGGGAGATGCCAATCAATATTGGGGAAATTAAAATCTCCCACCACGACAACCCTGTTATTATTGCATCTTTCCAGAATCTGTCTCCCTATCTGCTCCTCAATGTCCCTATTACCCCAGAGGTTCACATACTTTCTTTGAACCTAGACTGTAATTGTTTAATCATGTTCTCAGTATTGATGAGAAGTACAATTGCTTGTGTTATTAGTTTAAACAAATTTATGTTTGTCTATTATTGTGATTTAGATGAAGATCAGACGACATTTTATGAGTAATTAATGCAGAAAACCAGGTAAATGCAAAGAGTGCATAAACTTTTCCTAGCAACTGTAGATCGGGAACCGCACTGTCAAGCACCTTTGCTCCATCCACAACAAACAGGATTTCTTGGTGGCCAACTGTTTTAATTCCAATCCCCATTCCTCCACTGCCACAATGGGGCCAAACTCAGGATGAAAGACACCTCATATTCTGTCTGGTTAGAGTAAACTGATGACATGAATATCCATTTCTTCAGATTCCAATAGTTTCCCCCTTCCTCTACCTTCCATTCCCCAGTCTGACACCCTTCTGACTTCTACTTTCTTCACCTACCCACCACCTGCCCCAGTGCCCCTCCTCCTTCTCTTTCACCGAAGGTCTACTCCCCAGTCACAGAGAAGGTGCTTTTGGCTTATAACACAACCGGCAAGGAATAGGATCAACATGGACGACATTAATCCATGTTCAGGCCTAGGAATGCTGAGAACAGGCAGTTTCAAAGGAAAATGATGGAATTTCAGACAAAAAAACTGTCCACGATATGATAGATATAACGTATACAGTGGGCTCAATTCGGCCACGGATGGTGCCAAGCCCATCTATGAAAGGAGGAAGGTCGGGCAGGGGGCTAGCAACCACATCTCATAAACACCCAGAACTAGAGAAACACCAATAGAAGCTCCAAAGACCCCAATCCTGGGACAGGAAGAATCTTTGAAGTTGGGTTACACCTGGATACAACTTGATAGATCGGTCCAGGACAAAGGACTTAAGAAGTAGGAGTGGGTTGGGGGTGGGAGTGCATGAGCAAAGAATTAATAGAGCAGGGGTTCTCAATCCTAGTTCACAGCTCCTTGCTTAATTGTAATGGTCCATGGCATAATAAAGTTTGGGAATCCCTGCAATTGAAGCAGCACTAAAAATTGATTAAAGAGCTTGTGTTATACATGTCTAGTTGATTACAAAAAATAATTTTCAGGACTTTTTCTATCTTTCAACTTGAGTCTTATGTTTGTATCTTGTTATGTACGATTTACATCAATTTAAGTCATTGTTAACAGTTTGTACTATTTGTAGTAACAGTGCTGTTGCTGCAAAAAAAGCTAATTTTCATGGCATCTATACTCAGTGTATAGCCACCTATTACAGTAAATGAACTATACAAGGACAAGATGATTCAGAGTGGCTTCTTTAGAATTGGGGGCTCTGGACTATTGCATAACATTGACAGGGTGATGTTCCCAGCAGTTTCCGTGACACAGCAGCCCTCATTTGAAAGCTAAGCAGAAAGATCCTTTGCATCTCTACTCCTCCCTCTATCCTAGATTCCCAGACAACATTCCACGGAAGTTCTACATAGACCCTTTAATGTTGAATTTCCACGAGTCAGTGCCTCACAAAAGTTTGCTCTTCAAAAACTCACATGTATGTAAACACTCTGTGATAGTGGTCGCATCTATGAAGTAGCCAGCACACAGATAACAGACGATGTGTTCGTTCAGGTCTTTAATCTTCACTTTTACTTCTTCCTGCCAACGATAAAGCACAAACCCACTAGTCACGCAATTGATCGTATCAGAAGCCAGTGTCAACACCTTCTCACGATGATACTTAATTGTTAATAACTTTCCTTTTGAAAAAGCTACAAACAAGAAAAAAACATTGGCAGGGACCTATGCGGCACAAGGGTCAGTAGGCAGGAAGTGAAGATTTAAAGTTTGATTATAAAGATGGATAGATGAGATTTTTGAAAAAGCAGTGAGTTTACATTCTGAAAGAACTTCCTAAATAGGACAATTCGGGCATGGGTGCTAATTGCATTGCAGCTTCCAAAACGTAACAGGAAAATGTGTAGGTCTTTGCAAAAACGAGCAAATACACAACTAAATGGACTGATTGCTTTATAGAACACTGCACCATAGAAAGCATCGTATCAAAACTTAGTAAGGCAACTGCTCTGCCTAAGACCCTATGCAAATGGCAGAGAGCTGTGGACATTGCCCAGTCCATGAAAACCAGACTGTCCTCTGTACCTGATCATTAACCTTTTCCCCCTCTCCCTTGCATGGAGTCAAGCGATTGGCATTCAATTCCTACCACCGTCTATAAGGAGCTTGTACAGTACTATTCAAACATCTTAGATATACGTCTCTAGGGTGCCTAAGACTTTGCACAGTACTGTAATAACTTTATATAGTGCACTAGTACTGCTGTCTTTAAAAAAAAAGCAAATTTCAAGACATGTGTGAGTGATGATAAACCTGACTCTAATATGGGTCTCTATTGTGCACTGAGAGTTTGAGAGTGGGAAGACAGCAGGGAGAGGGTAATTATGGTTGGGAAAAGGGGAAGGGAGAGGGGAGGGAGCGGGAAGCACCAGAGAGACATTTTGCAATGACCAATAAACCAATTGTTTGGAAGCAAATGACCACACCTGGTTTCTTAGAGCTGGGTGTGTATGCACCCCTATCACCCTCTGCCCCCGCTACTCCTCTGCCACCTGTCCCTCACCCCTCCCACGGCACTCCACCCTTGCCATATCCAACATTTTTTGCTCTCTCCAGATTTACAAACTCCAATTTGACAAATACAGTACTGTTCAAAAGTCTTAGGCACCCTAGCTATATGTATGTGCCTAAGACTTCTGCACAGTATTGTACATTGACACCATGGGTTTCCTCCGGGTGCTCCAGTTTCCTCCTACATTCCAAATTCTTAGCGGGTAAGGTTAGTATGTTGGCACCGGAAGCATGGTGACACTTGCAGACTGCCCAGGTACATCGGACAAAAGATATCAAAGCTTGTAGACATGTACTACCAGGCTCAAGGACAGTGTCTATCCGTTCTGTTATGGTTACTAAACAATCTCCTAGTACACTTGACTTCTCAATCTATCTCATCATTGCCTTGCACCTTATAGACTGCCTGTACTTTCCCAATAACTTTATCCATACTTTATCTGTTATTTTTTTCCCTTGTACTACCTCAATGCACCAATGTGATGAAACAATCTATATAGACAGTAAGCAAAGTTTTCTCCTGTACCTCAGTCCATGTGACAATAATAAACCAATACTAGTTCTACTCACAAGATCACATGACAAAGGAGCAGAAGTAGGCCATTTGGCCCATCGAGTCTGTTCCGCCACTCCACCATGAGCTAAACTATTCTCCCATCTAGTTCCAATTTCTGGCTTTTTTCCCATATCCCTTGATACCCTGACTAATTAGATACCTGTCAATCTCCTCCTTAAATTTAATCTCCTACTCCTGCTCCTAATTTTCTTTGTTGTCTCATAATAAACACCAATGTAAATATAAAAGTATAATTTGCTGCATGTTGATCTTCATTGTCTTGTTTACATGCATTATCTAGATCCTTTTATATATCAATAGCACCCTAACTTACTGAATCAATATACTTCCAGGTTTCCACTTTCCAACAGATGTACAGTCACTGACCATTTTATGAAGTACAGGAGTGGAATCCAGTGTGGTTTTCTACAGCTGTAGTCCACCTACTTGTGTTATGCATTCAGAGATGCTCTTCTGCACACCACTGTTGTAATGCCTGGTCATTTGAGTTACTGTCACCTTTCTGTCAGCTTGAAACAATCTTCTCTGCCCTTGCTTGTCAACAAGACATTTTCACCCATAGAACTGCCACTCACTCAATGTTTATTGCACCATTCATTGTAAACACTAAAGTAGGGACTCCAATCTTTTTTATGCCATGGACCATTAACCAAGGGGGTCCATGGACTCCAGCTTGGCTACCCCTGCTCTAGAGTAAATTGTGCATGAAAACCCCAGCAAGTCAGTAGCTTCTGGGATACTCAAACCACTCTGTCTGCACCAACAATCATTTCACGGTCAAAATCACTTAGATCACATTTCTTCCCTATTCTGATGTTTGGTCTGATTAACAACTGAACTTCCTGATCATATCTGCATGCTTAATGCACTGAATTGTTGCCATGAGACTGGCTAATTAGATCTTAGCAATAATGAGGTGTAGTGTACCTAATAAAGTGGCCAGTCAATGTAACTGTTGAATGGAATCTATGGTAAATTTAGAAAAATAGACAGCATTATCTACAGTAGCGGTCGCCATCCTGTCGATTGTGATCGACTGGTCGATCTTTGAGACTTTCCCAGTAGATCCCAAAAAAACAAAAATAAATACACAAATACTGTCGAGAGATTGTTTCTAGGCTCCCGGGTTTTAGTTCCATTCTTTCTGCCCAATGCACATGCATGTAGCTCCCCTGCCTTATACAGTGTACTTCAGTGGTCCCTAACCACTGGGCCGCGAGGAAACGATGAGTCAGCTGCACCTTTCGTCATTCCCTGTCACACCCACTGAACCTGAACCCACGCGAGGTCATCAGTCGCCTAAACGCAGTGATACCTTCGCGCCAGGGATCACTGGTTGGTCTCGCGTGGCCGGCGGGAAGTGCTGTCGCTACCGGCCTGGAGTGCGGACAGATGGGCACCGCCTCTAAACTTGTTTACCATACTGAATGTTTGTGGGGAACCCGGTGCTAAAATATTCGCAGACAACCTAATCCAGGCTCAGGGTTTCGTAAGTAGCAGAGCAGCTACCTCACTGCAATCTACTGAAACAAACTTTTGTCGGCTGATTGATCCTACGAGGGGGGCGGGCGTGGGCCTGTCATTCTCCTCGCTCAGTTGGTCGCTCTCTCCGGACTGTGACCGCCGCAGCCCCAGCACGGGGACCTCTGGCCCTGACCTTGTCCTCTTGCCCCACCAACGACCAGCCGCACCTGGCCAGGGCGTCTGACGGGAGGCTGCAGTTCAGGCCTGGAGGCTGTCTAATGAGGCAATGAAGCCCTCAAAACTGCTTTGGCACCTAGAGTCCAAGCACCCTGTACTTAAAGACAAACCCGTTGAGTTTTTTGAGCAGAAAAAAACGTGAGCAAGTGGGACCGAAGCTATGTGCTGAGAGCCGCGAAAACTAAATTGCGGAATAGACTAGACATAAGGAACCTGCTATGAGTATGGCTGTAATCCCGTCGTGTCTAACACCCCCCCCCCCCCGCCTGCTCTGCAAGAATATTGTCAATATTAAACTGGTCCGCAGTGCAAAAAAAAAAGGGTGACTCCTGGTGTTTATACATCATTTCTACTTCTGGGTTGCAGGGTTTCACTTCCGGTCTTTTCTGCCCCGGTGCGCACGTGTGTGACTAATTGATCTGGGGTCGATCTCTAAAGCCGAGGTAGGGTATCTTGGGCTTAAAAAGGTTGGTGACCACTACTCTACAGTAAAGTTGTAACAATTCTGTTTCGCCAAATGAGAGTCAACTGCATGAGGTAATGTACTCAAATCCCAAGGCTTAAATGTAGTCACTATCAAATGGATCAAATTACATTCCATGGATACAGAACCACCCCCCTCCCCCCAAAAGATAACCTTAAGCAAACTCACTCTTCATGCTCACAGTATTCCCTCCTGGCTGCAATCTCTAAAAGAAATATCAAGATATATCTTTCAGGAAATCAGTGTCAAAGTAACAGCCAAAACATATCAATAACTTCCATTAATACAGACCCTACAATATTAGAGTGCCTCGGTAGCATAGTGGTTAGCGAGACACTATTACACTCAAGGCGGAGTTTAGCGTTTAACTCTGATGTCCTCTGTAAGGAGATTGTACATTCTTCCTGTGACCATGGGGTTTCCTGCTGTATTCCAAAGACGTACCAGTTAATAGTTTGATTGGTCATTGTAAATTCCTGTTATTAAGGGTCTTGGCCCGAAATAATCAACTGTTTCTGGCCGAGACCTTCATCAGAGCTGGAAGGGAAGGCAACAGAATAAGGTGGTGGGAGGAGGGGAAGCTAGAAGGTGATGCCAGGTTCACATTGGTGGGCAGTGCAGGTCATTGGGTCTGAAGAGCCTATTTCGTGCTGCATCTCCAAATACTGTAAATAATTAAAATATAACATCCCCACACTTCAGGACAGTATTAAAAATGACACTGAGATGCTCAAAAAATAAATAAAAGACAAACAAATTACAGACAAAGGACAAGATTTCAGGATTTTGAAAGGAGAGGTGTAATAAGCAAGGCCTTGAGAA
The DNA here is from genome assembly GCF_030144855.1 of Hypanus sabinus. Lineage (NCBI taxonomy): Eukaryota > Metazoa > Chordata > Chondrichthyes > Myliobatiformes > Dasyatidae > Hypanus > Hypanus sabinus. Next base: position 185,045,335 of record NC_082708.1, on the reverse strand, counting down.
CCAAGGCACACCTGCCACTGGTGGCATGATTAAGATCAGAAATTATTTAGACTTCAGCTAGAGGAACCAGATCTTGAGTGTAATAGAGCTGGAAGATATACAAAGATAAAACTGACAAGATCATACAAGGATTTGAAAACAACAGTCATAAGGGATGTTACTTAAATGAGTGTCAGTACACATTAATAATGAAGATGATAGGTGAATTTAAGTTTGGACACAGGGGTTAGACAGCAGAGCTGGATGAATAAAAAATAACTTTATTTATTGTCACTAAGAAAGTGCCACCAGGGCAAGGAAGGGATATATTTGGGTTGTGGCAGGTAACCAGAGTACCAGAAGTCAGGATTGAACATGGATTGCTGGAAATGTGAGACAATAGGTCCACTAGCTGCACTACTCTGCTGCCATCTCTCTCTTATTTTTAAAACATAGACAACACATAAAAACAATGAAGGAATTCAGTGGGTCAGGAAGCATCTGTGGTAGAAATGGATAACTGATGGTTCAGGTTCAGATCCTTCATATGGACAGATGATAGGTCTTGTCCTGAAATGGTTGCCCAGCAAACCACCCCACAGATGCTATCTGACCCCATTCCCCTGCAGAGTTTCACCAGATTTTTGTGTTGCTCTAGATTCCAGCATCTGTAATCTCACAGAGACATCTGTAGATAGCTCAAATATGATTACCACAGCTTCATCATTGTCACACTTTCCCAATCATGTTCTCTTCCTCTTCTCCCACTGAAGCAAGCTTCAAGCTCTTATTAATCATAAACATTAACTATATTCCCCATAGGAATTCTCTGATCTAAGAAGACAGAGAGGCACTCTGATAGAAGTACATTAAACCATTCTTATTCACAATATAGGGTGAAAGCATGGTCTTTTTCAGGGTCAAGAACTTAACAGCACAAATTTAAGGTGAGAGGAGAAAGATTTAACAGGAACTTGAGGAGCAATTCATTTTTACTTAAGTTTAACAGGAGTTGTATTGGTGTGGGGTCAACTATCAGAGGAAGTGGTTGAGGCAGGTACAACTGCTTAAAATGTTGGAACAAGTACTGGATGGGGAAAGTTGAGACGGTTTTGGGCCAAACACAGGCAAGTGTGACTCGCTGGTACGGGACACCTTGGTCAGTTGGGCCAAAGCCTTGTGTTATTGCTGCAACCAAGGAAGACACAGTCTGTGATGCTGATTGTACCACTGGACCTGAACTTCGCTAAGGTCGAGAGAATGGAACTGCTGTAGTGCAATGGCTTTTCCACTTTTTAAAAAATGTCAAACTCTCCCACTCACGATTCCTATCATCGTCGGACACGATGCACAATCCTCTACATCGCTGCCCGTAAAGCAACGAGTGCAACGAAACCACGTGCCTTTTGCCGCGAAGAAAAACAATTTAGCAAGACGCATGCGCATAGTTACAAAGGCAATGCAGAGCATGCGCACCAGAGAGCTCGCTGCATACGTAATGCGACGTTGCCAACCACCATCCCCCCCCCCCCCCTCGATCAACATGGCGACGGAGAGCGGAATCAGCGGCCCATCTGCCGACTCTCAGAGACCGTCCCTACCCACCTCCCCCGGACCGTGCCAATACCTTACCCCCGCCCCTGTAAGGCTTCCCCCTTTCACACTTCCCCACCTCGTTCCGCAGCGGGTCCAGCTTGTAGACCGTTTGCAGCTGGTTCCGGAGCCGCATCGCGTTCGCCATCGGAGCGTCAACCGCCATCGCACTGCGTCAGCGGATGCCGCGGGTGGAGGAGTGATGGTCGCCTTGCGTCATCACGCACTGCGCACGCTTGGCGATCCGGAAGGCGACCCAGTGAGTGGAGGTGCTGTACATAGTGGGTAGGTCGGTTATAAAGTTACAGAGTTATGCTAGTTCCATTTCCCAGGATATCCCTTTAACCTTTCATAACCAAGTACCTTTTAAAAGTTATACCCATCTCAGCCCCTTCTGGCAACCGATCACCGGCTGGCTGAAAATGTAATCTCTTAGGTTCCTATTAAACCTGTTACCCCCCCCCCCCCACGTTAAACCTAAGCTCTCTAGTTTTTGATTCTCTAACCCTGTGAAAAGACTGCACATTCACCTTATACAGCACCCCTCCTTTTCCTACACTTCAGTGAAGAACGACCCAACTCATTCAAGCATATTCCAGAACTCAGTCCCTCGAATCCCAGTAACGTCCTTGTAAATCACATGGAGGGTGATCGGTGGATGGTCATTGTGCAACTGGAAGTGAGGCAGTGACTATTAGGTGAAAAAGAAACCACTCAGATAAAGCTAGTTGTACCTGCACAAGGTGGACATGCAAATTGCACTCCAGTACTGGTCTGGAAAATCTCGGGAGTCAAGAGGTTACAGGAGATTCTACAGGTGCTGGAAGTCTTCAGCAACATGCACAGAATGCTGAAGGAACTCGGCAAAAACAGGCGGCATCTATGGAGGGAAATGGATAGTTGACATAGGTTGAGTGCAGACATTACAAAGGGTCTTAGTCTGAAACAGAAACTGTTTGTTTCCCTCAGGCACTGCCTGAGTGTAGTTTCACTTTTGTGTATGGTGCAGAAGAGTCAATAAATCGCGCTTACACACAATTACACATGCATCATTATGCGCCATGTCATATGACATGGGCGATCATGCTCTTTGACCATGATTGTTCTTGGCAAAATTTTCTCTGCAAGTGGCTTTGCTATTGCCTTCTGGGCAGTGTCTTTACAAGATGGGTGACCCTGGCCATTATCAATACTCTTCAGAGATTGCCTGGCATTAGTGGTTGCATAACCCAGGACTTGTGAAATGCACCAGCTGCTCACAAGGGTTCATGTGACCCTGATTGGGGGCTAATCAGGTGCTACAGCTTGCCCAAGGGTGAGCTTGCAGAGGGAAAAAGCACCTTACACCTCCTTTGGAAAAGATACATCTCCACCCTGCCACACGTAATTGTATGCACAGGTGTAATAAAACCCTATTTGCAGCAGCATCACAGGTACGTAGCATTCAAGAAACTGGTCATGTCTGATGATTACAGGGAACCTGTGTGGGAGAGCTTTAAAGTGGAAAAGTCATTGCACTGGGGTAGTTCCACCCTCTCAACCTCAGAAGTCCAGGTCTAGTGATACGAGCGACCGTCACAAACTGGATTGTCCTTGGTTGCAGTGGATAACCATGACTTCTGTGCCTCGTCATGCCCTTCACTCACCACAGAGTGTTGCAGACCCACCTTCCTGCCATTTGAATCTCATGGTTGATCTCATTCGCACCAATTCACTGGAGCTGACTTCGCTTGCTAGGACGAGCATGTCCTAATTTCACCAGGGTATGAGGCTGTCAGCTACTCTCACCGAGTTTAACCTGCCTGTGGAAGTGCTGTACCGGGGTGTGGCTGCTGTTGCCTGCAAACAGCTACTTGGAACCACGGGTGAGAATTGAGTGTCCGGTGGGGACCAAAGATTAAGTGAGCTGCCCTGGAATGGACACGACAAGTCCCTTCACCAGAGGTGCTACCACTCCTTGTTATCTACACCCCATTTAGAGCCACTACATACACAAGAAAAACAACATACATATTTCTACAATAAATTAACACCATAAGAACAAAAGGAAGTCCATCTTAGTGTAAGGAATATTATAAAGTGGTTACGAGGAAATCTGCAGATGCTGGAAATTCAAACAACACACAAAATGCTGGTGGAACACAGCAGGCCAGGCAGCATCTATAGGGAGAAGCACTGTCGATGTTTCAGGTCCTGACGAAAGGTCTTGGCCTGAAACGTCGACAGTGCTTCTTATAGATGCTGCCTGGCCTGCTGTGTTCCACCAGCATTTTGTGTGTGTTATAAAGTGGTTGTACTGTTGCTGGAAAGGTGATTCATGTGTACAATATCAACTAGAAAAATAAATTATAAAACAAACAATTAGAAAGTAATAATACAAGATGTTCCTATACCAAGGTTATGATTAGGGTTGTGCAGATTGGTTTAAGAATATTTGAAGGAGCTGCTGGTGGAGTAGAATTTCAGGCTGAATACATCATGCCTTATGTGAAAAGATGGTGGGGATCTTTGAAAGACCATTAGACATAGGAGCAGAATTAGGCCAGTAAACCCACTGAGTCTGCTGTCATTCCATCATGGCTGACTTATCCCTTTCAACCCCATTCTCTTGCCTTCTTCTCGTGACCCTTGACACACTGACTAATCCAGAATCCATCAACCTCCACTTTAAATATACTCAATGACTTGGCCTCCACAGCTGTCTGTGGCAATGAATTATATACCCTTAGGCTAAAAGAATTCTTTGTCATTTCTGTTCTGGGACATCCTTCAATTCTGAGGTTGTGCCCTCTGGTCCACTATAAATGATAGATGTTTCTTTGAGGCAGCACCTCAGGAATGTGCCCACAATATATTGAGCTCACCAGTTTATCTCTGCTGCAAGAGTAACTTCAAACTACCAAAAGGCATTGCCAATTCCTCCAGTATCCAGACTGCAGCAGTCCAATGCAAGGGTGGCTGTAACAGCCACATCCTCAATCCCAGAACACAAAGCCCAAATTGTGAATTGGCATATTAAATTCCATACAATTGATTTAATATTGTTGCACATACCAAGATGTAGTGAAAAACTGACTTTTTCAAGCTGTTAGTACAAGAACGGCAGTTATAGCATGCAGAATATAGTGTTGCAGTTACAGAGAAAGTATGGTGCATGTAGATGCTGTACAAGGACCATAAGGAAGATTGAAAGATCAGGAGTTCATCTTTATGTGAATCAACATATGAACACTACCTCACTATTTGTGTGCTGCCTATTTAATTATTCACTACAGTGCAAAATTCTTAGGCACACATACACAGCTAGGTGCCTAAGACTTTTGCAGAGTTCTGTAATTTTGTATATTGCACTGTACAGTAACCCAAAAAAAAACATATTTCAGGATATGTGAGCAATTTTCATAACCTTTGTCAGGGATATTAAGATTCGAGTTTGTTTAATGTTATTTCCAGTACCAGAGTGTAAAGGAGAACACAATAATTTTATCTGCAGGATAAAAGCTATCCTCGAGTCTGGAGATGCGTGCTCTAAAGCATTTTTGTCTTCTGCCAGAAGGAAGAGGGGACTGGGAGAAGAGTAAATCACTCAGGTGGGAAGGTCTTTGGATTGAATAGGCTGGGTGCAGTCCAATCTAAACTTTAATGTTTGAAGTGTTCATAATCTTTCAACAATTAATGTGACCAGACACAGTTAAACCCAGTAAGAAATTCAATGAAGAGTTCACTACCCAGAATGCAAAGCTTCCAACCAAAGTGGAGTATCTGAGGTGTTCAACAGAGATTGTATTTAAAGGAAAAGAATACACCCAAAGGGAAAGAGGAAGAACAGTATGGCACTAAAATTAAGGGAAAGGGACTCCTGTTGAGCAGGAATACATCTAGTGTTTGTAGATGCAAAAAAAAATGTAGGCTTACTGCTCAACTAGAAGAACATGAACAAAATTCAAGTGCTATATTTTCAGCCCTCATTTTTAAATTATACAATAAATGAGGAAGAATTTTCACTACTTAAACTAGAGCATTAAAGTACAAGTTAAGAGACATTTTACCAAGTTCTAAAGGCATCAGGTGGTGGTACAGGAGCCTAAAGACTCACACTCAATATTTTAAGGGCAGCTGTTCCACTTATCCCACCGTCAGATTTCTGAACATTCCGGAACCCAAAGACACCACTTCATTATTGATCTTTTGTAGGATTTATTTTTATAGCTTACAGTGTGTAGTCACAACTGCTGAATGCATCACCAACACCAGCCTACCTGCCATCAAGGAGATGTATACAGAAAGATGCCTGAAAAAGGTCTGTAATAGCATATCTACCCATCCTGCTCTTGCACTCCCATCAGGGAGGAAACTGTAGCATCCACACCAGGAAGACCAGACTCAAAAACTTACCCCAAGCACTAAGGCTGATCAATACCAACCACTAACCCGCCCCTCCATATCCCGAACCACCACGACTACTACTTAAGCATTTCCTATCAGAATCAACTTATGTACAGACACTCCTTTCTTCTTTTTCAATCTTTTTATTGAGTTTCATATAAATATAAAAAAACATAACATAATAATGAATAGGTTATGAATACAATAGACTTGAGATTACATTGATAATAGGATAATAATATCCTATTAAACATCAACAAAAAAAGTACATTAATCAATCGAGTTTATATAATTATATATAAAAAAAATAATCATCAAAAGAAAAAGAAAAAAAATTAAAAATGTGTGAAAGAAAATATATATATGAAACAAACACTAAACTAAAACTAACATGGGCAATAATAATAGTTTATAAGTATATGATAGTGTCAAAGAACTCCAGAACTCCATACCTGAACAAGAATAAACAGAGAGAAGGTCTGGGAAAGACTAAATTAATTCATATACAGACACTCCTGTGCCTTGCTTCATTTTATAGACAACGAATATAAGCTATTGTGTATTTATATTTATTTATTTTTTATTTTATTGTGGTTTTGTGCTGCATCAGATCCAGAGTAACAATTATTTTGTTCTCCTTTACACTTGTGTACTGGAAATGACATTAAACTATCTTGAATCTTAGAGTAGTTTTTCTGTCTTGAACTGTACTGCTGCCATAAAACAATAAATTTCACAACGTGTCGATGATAATAAAGCTGATTCTAGGCCATTAAACCAGTTAGCTCCAAGCTAGTAAAAGCAATGCAGATGGTCCTCTTTACAAGAACTCCAACTTCTCCAGTCTATAACTTAATTTCTTTCTTCTTTGCAATCTTATGCACCCTCTCAAAAATCAATCTTTCTAGACACAGTACTTGAGCTGAGGCCAAATATTCATCATGATTTCCTTTCTTTTGAATCCTATACTGCTCTTGCCAAAACTTGGTACCTCATGTATTTTTACCCATAAGAATCAGTGTGACTCAACCTAGATTGTGGAACCACTTCATCGAGTGCCTTTGCTCCATTCACAAGAGGCAGTATTTCCCCATGGTCCACCATTTTAATTCCATTCCTCTTTCTGAAATGTCAGTTCATGGCCTCCTTCTTCTCCCTTCCTTTCCAGTTCTGATGAAGGGTCTCAGCCCGAAACATCGACTGTTTATTCTTTTCCATAGATGCTGCCTGACCTGCTGCATTCCTCCTGCATTCTGTGTGTATTACTTTGGACTTCCAGCAACTGCAGAATCTCTTGTATTTGTAAATTCAAATATTGTCAACATACCTTGCAGTTCCAACAAGTTAGGCCAGTATAACACCATCACCACACATCCAAAAAATTTGCATCAGTACCTTTATGACCAATTGTACCCTCAACTTAATGTTGCTTTTTATAACATTAAGAAAATGTTCCCCATCACATTCCTTTGTATTAAAATATCCAGCACCTCTCTGCCTAATCTCCTTGAGGTCTATTACTGTTCTCCACTCAGTTTTCTATGCCTCAAAATTCTATTTTTTCAATAAGTCAGGAATTATTTTTCACCATGAACATACATAAAGTTACTTAGATCAGGATGATACTGACCTCTTGGATAAATCTATTTGAGTTTAAAGGCTTGGCATGAAGCATCTCTTCCATAGCCCTCAATATTTGTTCAACCTAGAATTTAGGAATTTCTGTTCAATTCCCAAAGATAATTCTTACTCTTCCTTAACCATGTATCAAAGCGATCAATCCCCTGAAGAATTTCTCCCAGGTTTGATCGCATCTTTTCCATAATATGAACCAAAGTAGGAACAAATTACCAGGATTGTTGGTAATAACATAATGTGGAAAAGGTCATTGAATCCTTTTAGCCTATTAGATCTATCTGAACATTGCTCAACCTTAAATCTATTTACCTGTTATTGTTCTCTAAATTGCAAACCATTAGCATCTGTTTTCAAGACTTTGTGTTGGTGTGTTAGTGGGAAATAACAGAGTGCCTTTATCTTTGGTTTAGGGAAAAAAATGCTCCTTGAAGTAACCCCTGACTGATTTTGCTCTATTTTAAAATTATGTCCCATTTACTAGACCACCCACACATGCACTATTTTAAAAAATCTACGCAGTCTTTTAATTTGTTTAACAACCTTAAACATCTCAATACAATCAGCCATTAATCTTCTAATCTCCAATAACTATTACAACTTGACCTCGTAATTCAAACCTGTTAGTCCTCATGTTTTTCTGATCAGGAAAACCTGGATTTCTGGATTGCCACTGCTTCAGTAAAGCAACCAACATAATCAAAGAACCTACCTGCCTTGGGCATTCTCTCTTCTGCCCCCTCTCATCAGGTGAAAAATACAAATGCCTGAACGCATATAACACCAAGCTCAAGAACAGCTTCTATCCTGCTATTATAAGACTCTTTACTTGTGCCCTAGTATACAGTAAGATGGACTCTTGACTTACAATATCCCCCATTGCACTTTATTGTCTTCCTCCATGGCATTTTCTATGCTGGAGGAATGCAGCAGGTCGGACAGCATTTATGGAAGGAATTGAATGATTGATGATTTGGACTGAAACTCATCATCAGAGTTGTCTCTGCAAATGCTGGAAACCTTGAGTAACACACACAGAATGCTGGATTAAAGGTTTCAGCCTGAAATGTCGACTGTTCACTTCCTTCTGTAAATGCTGCCTGACTTGCTGAGCTCCTCCAGTATTTTGTGTGTGTTGCTCAAGATTTCCAGCATCTACATAATATCCTGTGTCTACACTATCTGTGTAACTGTGTGACACTTTATTCTTTTATTGTTTTCCCTTATACACCGTCAATAAACTGTTGTACTGAAATCTGTGTGGTTTTTCACTGTACGTCAGTTCATTGTGTCCAACGATGACAGGAAATCTGTGCGGGGGAGTTTTTTAAGTGGAAAAACCTTTGTACTGGGTGGTAGTTCCACTCCATTGACCTCAGAGGTCTGGGTCCACTGGTATGAACAAGCGTCACCGTCTGGTGTTTTCCTTGGATGCAGCGGATGACCACATTGTCTTCTGTGTCTCGTCATGCCCTTTGCTCTCCATGGAGTGTTGCAGTACTGTTTTCTTGGTCATTGGTTGTCACTAGATCTCATCCTCCCCGTCCACCGGAGCTTTTGCATGCCAGGACAGGCATGTCCCTATCTCACCATGAGGCTGCCAGCTACCCTCACTTGGTTTAGTTCTGTCGTGTGCAAAAATACTTGGAGCCTAAGATGAGAGCTGAGTGTCTGGTGAGACCAAAGGTGAGTGAGCTACCCAGGAATGAACATGATAAGCCCCTTCACCAGAGGTGCTACCCCTCCCTGGACACCCCATGTGATGTTAAACAAGTACCAATTGAGGTGACTGAAATGCAAGGGATTGATTTCCTGGTCCCTGAAAATTTACCAGTGAGAACTTGGTCATGGTGTAAAGGCTATATTGTTGTCAGTGGCTTGTGCAGCAACACTGGTATACAGTTGGGGGTACAGAAACAACATTTGGGGAAAACTCATCTTCGGCAGATTGCCAGCACCCTCCCTTCACCTCCCCTCCCAGTTACGGCTGCATGACAGGGACAACTACTGCAGTTCTCCACAGTGGAGTGTTTTTTTAAACCACCTGCCCTGTAACAATAGTGTTGACACCTTGAACAACACACACAAAATGCTGGAGGAACTCACCAGGACAGGCCTAAGCAAAAGCAAAAACCGTCAACATTTTGGACTGAGATCCTTTATCAGTTCTGGAAAGGAGGGGGGTGGGAAGATGCGAGAATAAGAATATGGAGGGCAAGGAAGACAAGCTAGAAAGTGATTGGGGGGTGGGAGAAGAAGTAAGAAACTAGGAAGTAATAGGTGGAACAGGTAAAGAGCTGAAGAAGAAGGAATCAGACAGGAGAGCAGAGTGGACACACCATCTGCAGAATCTCTTGTGTTGACACCTTGAAATTGTTTCTGAGAAATACAAGAATCTATTCTGTCCTGGGCACAGTTATACACACCTATTAACCACATCTGCCAAACTCTTAATCACAAAATCAATGAAAGATAGCCCATCTTGGGCATTCAACCAGAGTGCAGAAGATTGCAACCTCCACAAATACAAATAGAGGAAATAATAATAAATAAACAAACAATAAATAATGAGAACATGAAATGAGAAGTCCTTGACAGTGAGTCCATTGGTTGTGGGAACATTTCAATGATGAGGCAAGTGAACTTGACGGAAGTTATCTCCTCTGGTTCAAGAACCTGATGGTTGAGGGGTAATGACTGTTACTGACCCTGGTGGTGTGAGTCCAGAATTTCCTGTACCTTCTTCCTGATGGCAGTAATGAGTAGACAGCATGGCCTGGATGATGAGGATCCTGGTATGTCCTAAATCTTCAGTACTTTACAACTGTAACTGAACTTCTCAAACATTTCATTGATTTTAATGTACTTTTTGGTGTCCTTGGGTAGTAAAAGCTGCAATGCAAGTAAAAGTCTTAATATCTTTTTTATGCACTGGAGATTTAATTCCCCCGAAGGCCACCAGGTGACACCAATTTTCAGGTAATCCAATCGTAGTAGAATAAGCTGCTCCTCTCTCCTCCTTAAACCTTATCCCTTCTGAACCCTCCACTTTCTCTGCACCAATCCCAACCTTATTATCAAACCCTTAGGTTGCTGTTGTAGCATGGCGGACTGACCTCTACTCTGTTGTGGCCAAGTGGAAACTCTCAGACACCTCCTCATACCTACCCCTTGAAGAGGACCCCACTCTGGCCATCATAAAACTGTCTCTGACACCATCACTAACCTCATCAACTCTGGAGAACTCCCATCCACTGCCACCAAACTCATCATTCCCCTACCCTGTGCTACTCACTTCTACCTCCTATCCAAGATCAATAACTTGACTGTTCGAGTAGGCCCATTATCTCTGCCTGTTCTCATCCCACTGAATAGCATGAATATTGATTTCTCCTTCAGGTAAAAAATCTTTCCCCCTTCCCTCTTCTATTTCCCATTCTGGCCTCTTCACACCTGCATATCACCTCTCCCTGTTGCCCCTCCTCCTTCCCTTTCTCCTAACTGTCCTCCTTACTTTCTCCCCCTTACCCTTTCCCCACCACCTTTTTATTCTGGCATCTTCCTCCTTCCTTTCCATTCCTGAAGAAACATTGACTGTTCATTCCATAGTTGCTAACTGACCTGCTGAGTTCCTCCAGAATTTTATGTGTGTTGCTTTAGATGCTTAGAATGAACCATATTTATTTTGTGTTCTCAATTGTGCCCTGCGATTGTTAGTTCACTGGAGGCTGGAGGCCGAAGACGGGCTATCCTGGTGTTGGAGTCTGTGTATGTATGTGGGTGGATGGGAGGAAGGAACGGAGCTAGTTTTGTTTTATTGCCTTTGTTTGTTCTGTGGTGTTCTGCCAAGCATTGTGGGCATGCTATGTGGGCGCTGGAATGTGCGATGACTGTATATTTCGATGTATAAATAAATCTGAATCTTGAATTTTGAATGAGTGGCCCATCACATTGCATTTTCTCTTGACTTAAGATGATCTTTGATCCAGGGTGAGGATAAAGAGATGGCAGCTTAAGCAAAAAGATTTTTCAAGAAGTTAGAATTTATCAAATTCTTATATAACTAGAATAAATTCCAAAGGGAGTATTCAGTAGCTCTTCACAATCGGATCACATTTATTTTCATTGACTTAATGATGTGGAATTTGTTGTTTTGTGACAGCAGTACAGTGCAAAGACAAAATCACCATAAACAACAAAAAACTAGTGCAATAAGAGGAATAATGAGGTATTCGTGGTTACGTGGTCTGTTCAGAGGGGAAGAAGCTGTTCCTAAAATGTTGAGTGCCCTATACCTCCTTCCTGACGATAGTAATGAGAAGAGGTCATGCCCTGGATGGTGGCGGGTGTTAATGATGGATGCCACCTTCTTGAGGCCCGTGAATCAGAAATTCTAAAAAGTTAGTGAACAACACCTCGAGAGATCGAGAGACAATAAGATGGCACTAGTAAACCAGAGATGTTCTGCAGGCTACGTACCAAACCTCTAAATATACCCTTTTGAATTTCTCTCTGCAGATCTGCAGCATACTGTTTCTCTTGAAGATTATTCTTTCTTTTTTTTCTTTCTTTTTATATTTGTAGTTTGTCTATTGAACGCTGGATGTCCACCCTGTTGGTGCAACCTTCCATTGATTCTATTATGGTTACTGGATTTACTGAATATACCCACAAGAAAATGAATCTCAGGTCAGTATAGAGTGACAAACATGTACCTTAATAATTATGAGAGAATTAGGTTTAGGGAAATCTGAGAAATCCACACATTTTACCCACAATCTTGCATCCTTGGGCCTTTGAAAACGATGCAGAGATGATTGTGAATGTGTTTGTTATCTTTCAAAATTCCATGGTTCTAGAATGGTTGCTACAACTTGTAACTAGTAAATCTAACTATTATTTCATAAAGGAGAGAGATACAAATCAGGGATTTTCAGGCCAGAGAGTTTGACATCTGGACAATGCAATGAACTATAATGGAGGAAATTGTAATGGGAAATTTAGACAACAATATTAGAGGATTGGTTAATGGACAGAAAATGGTAGACATAAATTGGCACCCACAGGCTAGAGCCTTCTATTGATTTGCTGGCTCTGATCTGTGGGTGCCAGTGGGGCTTCAGCTACTCACAGTCTTTATCATGATTTGACAGGAATGTAAGTATAATAGATCCAACACAAGAGATACTTCAGATCCAGAGCAACACAAGCAAAATGCTGGAAGAATTCAGCAGGTCAGGCAGCATCTATGGAGAGGAATAAAAAATCATTATTTTGGTCCTGATGAAAGGTCTTGGTGTGAAACATCAACTCTTCCTTTCTCTCCATAGCTGCTGTCTGATCTGCTGAATTTCACCAGCATTTCATGTGTGTTGTAAAAGATTTGATGGTGGATGAGTAAGTTAATGGGAGAAACTACGGAAGGCATTATTTGGTTGAGCAAATAGGTGTGGATATAACAGATGGAAAATATTGTGGAGAAAATGTGAGATCATCTACTTTGATGGAAGTAATGGAAAAGTGGAGTACTCTCAAAGTGGCAAGAATATGAAAAGCGTTGTTCAAATGTTCTTGTATGCGAATGAGTGAGTGTAGCAAAGAAGATAAGCTGTGTATTTGCCTTATAACAAGATCATACAAATCAAAGAGTAAAGGTGTTGTACTGTGATTGACTAGGGTCTCAGTAAGGCCAAATTTGCAATATTATGTGCAGATCTGGTCTTCCTACAGAGAAGGATAGGAAGGGAGTGTATTGAATTTTTGCCAGTTGATTAGATGTTAAGGCCATAAGATATAGAAGGAGGATTAGGCCATTTGGCCCATTGAGTCTGATCTGCCATTCGATCAGCTCTGATGTATTATCCCTCACATCCCCATTCTGCTGCCTTCTCTCCATAACCTCTGATATCCTCACTAATCCAGAATCTACCAATTCCTGTTTGCAATATACCCAATGAATTGGCTTCCAAAGTTGTCTGTGGCAATGATTTCCACTCTCTGGCTAAATATGTTACTCCTCATCTCTGTTCTACAGGGACTTACTTATATTGTGAGGCTGTACCCTCAGGTCTTGGGATACTTGGGACTGGTTATGTAGAATGGTTCTGTATTCCCTATGATAGGCAATCTTAATGAAATGTGTAATGTTTGAGAAATAGATATAGGGATGATGCTTTCCCTGGTTGGAGTGTCTAGAACAAAATCCTAGTCTCAAAATAAAGTTTCAGCTTTCAAGAATGAAATGCAAAGAAATTACTTCACTAAGACAGTAGTGAATCTTTGAAGTTCTCCATCTAAGGGGGAGGTTGAGGTTCTGTCACTAATATTTTCAAAACTGATCAATAGATGTTTTTAATCTTGTGGGAGTCATGGAAAATGGGATCAGTACAGTGAAGTGCCACTAAAAGTTCAAAGATGAAAGTAATTTTATTATCAAAGTACATCCGTGTCACCATATTGAGATTCATTTTCTTGCAGGCATTCACAGTAAATGCAAAGAGGCACAATAGGATCAATTGTGTTTGAAAGACAAACAACCCATGTGCAAAAGACAGCAAACTATGCATATACTAAAAGAAAACATAATAATAAATAAATAAGCAAAAATTTTAAGACAATGAGATGAAGAATCCTTGAAAGTGAGTCCATAGGTCGTGGGAACAGTGTTGGCACTGTTTAATTCAGTAATATGAAAGATCGGCCTAAATCTTCTTGATTTATAAGAATTGAGCAAATGGCTTACTCCTTCTGTTTCTTATTCAACATCCTTCCTGATCTCTGAAGGCCAAAAAGGACTTTAAAGCTTTGATATGCAGTCACTGGCCACTTTTTTAAGTACAGGAGTGGAACCCAGTGTTGTCTTCTGCTGCTGTAGCTTGTCCACTTCAAGGTTCGATGTATTGTGCATTCGGAGATGTACTTTTGCACACCATTGTTGTAGCACATGGTTATTTGAGTCACTGCCACCTTCCTGTCCGCTTGAACTTGTGTGGACATTCTCCTCTGGCCTCTCTCATTAACAAGGCTTTTTTGCCCACAGAGCACCCGTTTGCTGGATGTTTGCTTGTGTTTCTTTCATTTTCTGTACACTCCAGATCAGGAGTTCCACGGACCCCTTGCTTAATGATATTGGTCCACAACATAAAAAAGGTTGGGAACCCCTTCTCTAGAGACTGTTCTACATGAAAATCCCTGGAAACCAACAGTTTCTGAGATACTCAAGCCAATCATGCAGCATCTTTGGCCCATGATGTTATGCTGACTTTTTAACCTACTCTAAGATCAATCTAACCCTTCCCTACATAGTCTATTTTTCTTTCATCAATGTTTCTAAGTTATAAATCTAAGAATCCCTGAGAACCTCTATCACCTCCCCTGCCAGTGCATTCCACGCACCCACCACATTCTGTATAAAATACCTACCTCTCACATCTCTCTTATACTTTCCTCCAATCACCTTAGTATTAAACCTGCTCATACTAGTCATTTCCATCCTGGGAAAAAAAATACTGGCTGTCCACTCAGTCTATGCCTCTTATCATCTTAAGCACCTCTACCCAGTCATCTCCCATTCTCCTTCACTCCAAAGAAAAAACCCTAACTCACTCAACCTATCCAGATAAGACATGCTCTCTAATCCTGACAGCATCTGGAACATCATAGTCATTCTTTATTTTCCTATGTTTCCTCTTTTCCCCCTGGTTTCTTTTTTTTTCCCTGTTTCTACTCAAAGTGACAATAATAAACCAATTCCATTCCCAACTGCAATTTCTGCTTACTCCTTGTGGGTAGAAGGTCCTGCTAATGTGCTATACTTTTCTACATAGTATGTTTATCCTCAAATGGAATGAAGCTTTTGGCAATAATAATTACGGAAGACATTTATAGCCACTTAAAAATCGTTTGATTTGATAAAGGAAAGCAGGCACAGATTACTTATGACTAATGGATTTAACATTTTCTGTTGTAAGTTGATAAATCAGTTCTAATTTGGAATACCAGAGATTCTGCAGATGCTGGAAGCCTTCAGCAACACACACTAAATGCTGGGGGAACTCAGCTGGTCAAGCGGTGTCTAAGTAAAGGAATAAACAGTTGACATTTTGGGCTGAGATCCTTCAACAAGGACATTATGTTTTTCTTCTTTGTCTTTGGAGGTTTTATGTCAGATGGCAAACAGTTTTTAAGATGCTTCACCAGCATCTTTTGAACTAGAGTGTGGGTCAGGATAGCTAAATCCTATATATTTATACTTGTATCAAATTTTATTAAAACAACCTGTATTCATAAGGAACTGCACTATACTGTATAGTTAAAACAATAATCCTGCAATCCTTTCTTCAAAATATTGTTAATGTTAAATTCTATTTTATTCCATGATAACTTTAAAATCAACCATCACCTATCTTGATTATATCTTGGACCCCTCACCAGTACTTGCTCAACCATTTCTTGTTGATTACAATATTCACACCTCCCATTTTTGTGTTTCTTCATTAAAAACAAATTTCTATTTGTAACATGAGTAAGTGCAGATACTAGATATCCAGAGCAACACAAACAAAATGCTGGAGGAACTCAGAGGGACAGGCAGCATCTACTGAAAAGAGTAAACAGCCAATGTTTTGGCCTGAGACCCTTCTTCAGGTCTGGAAAGGAAGGGGGAAGACACCAGAATAAAAAGGTGGGGAGAGGAGAAGGAGGATAGTTTGCAGGTGATCGATGAAGTCAGTTGGGTTGGAAAGATAAATAGCTGGAGAAGAAGGAACCTGTAGGAGAGGAGAGCTGACCATGGGAGAAAGGGAAAGAGAAGGGGACCCAGGGTGATAGGCAGGTGAGATGAAATAGGAAGCCAGAGTGGAAAATAGAAGAAGAGCGGAGGGAGGGGAATTTTTTTTACCAAAAGGAGACATTGATATTCATGCCATCAAGTTGGAGGCTATCCCGATGGAATATAAGGTCTCCTTCACACTGAGGATGGCCTCATCTTAGCACAAGAGGAGGCCATAGACCTACATATCAGAACGGGACCTATTTAACCCTGTATGCCTAAACATCAATCTCAATATTATCATGTCCTCCCTCCTGCTCTTTCTTGCCAGATGAAGGAGAAGTCTTCCTCTTGAAGGTTTCCAGAGGAAGGGCGACGATGTCCATCTGCAGACTGCTCAGTTCGTTGTTGATGACTGTGGTCTTGCGGGCTTCACTCATATCTTGCAGGTCTTCTGTAAGGCCTAGTGTCATGGTCGGTACATTTCAAGTATCTATCTTGAGGGCTGGATACTTCTGATTTTTCCTTTTTTTGCTAGGTGTAAGGTTATTGATCCACCTGCTGGGGGTACCCTGCACCCCACACACTCAGTGGAGCAAATGGACTATGGCGAGGCAGCACCTATTTGAGGTGGGCAGTAGCTGCCCAGTGGGGTCCTAGGATCTCTCCTACCGTTAGAAGCAGCACCTGGTGCCTCACTCTGCACCAATCAAGTGCAGCGGCTTCTCACTGGTAACTAATGCTTTCTGTGTTGTGTCACTCTGAGTAGCAATGCTGGAATGTCCTCTCCAGGGCGCAAGCCTGGGTGGGAAGATTTGAAGAACCGACTGTTGCCCATGCAGCGGATTCCCCCTCTCCACGTCACTGATGTAGTCCAAGGGAAGGGCAAGCACTGATACAGCTTGATACCAGCGTCCTCACAGAGGTTGCCAGAGTGAAGTTGTAAACAACATCAAACTGCCTTAGGGACCCCTGGCTCTGGATTTCTTCCTCTGGGTTTATTCCTGAAGCCTTTCCCATGGGTGGGTATGGCCACAAGGCAGCAGAGGTTTAAAATCAGAGTTTTCCTTCTCCTAGGTGGGCTGCTGTCCAAGGCTGATGAGCCCCACCTGCCCAAAGCAACTGGTTTTGAGGTGTCAGTGGTCCGCCTTTGCCCCTTCTCATATCAGTAGAAATAGTTCCACCGGGCCTATTAGCTAAGCCAGACGTGAAGGCCAAGAGTTAGACTTGGTTGTCAGAGGCTGTTAGAGTTGCACGCCATTAAGAGCACTTTATAGATAGTGAGAGCTTATCTCCACTACCACCCCTGGCTATGACAACCTTAGGAACCATATATGTGTGCCAGTGACAATAAATCTGATTCTGAAGTAAATCTGACCTGGGAAATAGTGAAGACTAGATCAACAGAAGAGTGTGAGATTGCCATTTTCTGACCCTGCAGTTGGACCTTATGGAGGAGATGATAAAAGAAATGTTTGCTATATCTCCAGCAATTTAGGAGCATTGAAACAGTTCAGTGATGAGACGAGTGAAGTTGAGTGAGGTTATCCCCATTGGTTCAAGAGCCTGATGGCTGAGGGGTATTAACTGTTCCTGAACCTAATGGTGTGGGTCCCAGGGGTCCTATACCTTCTTTCTATGATCATCTCAGCAGCACAGTAAAACCTGCAAAATTGCAAGTATTTTTGTGCCTTATCTCTCTCACAGTCACATTCAAAAGCAAGTGGCAGGAGCAACTGCGGCTGCCAACTTTTGTCATGTGGTAGGGCAAGAGACTAGGTTTCCTGTAACTAAAAACATATCACTAAACCATTGTATCTGAAACCACTTAGCACTGACTCCATTTCTGTTAAGTACTGCCATCAGATCAAAGCAGGTGATTAATAAGACGGGGAAGAAATATAAAAAGCGACTGAAACATTGAAATAAATTGTAGCAAGGGGCGGAAGATAACAGTGCCTTTGAAGCTCTCTTGGGTTATTACTTCAATTTTTTCCTTGCCTCGCTTTGTGCACAGGACCCATCTCCGAGGACAGATTAAAGGAGCCCATATCTTGTCGACCATCAATAATGGAGCTCACTGTCATTGTATTCATTTTTGCATTCCTTTTAATCTTCTTGCAGCATGCAGGCATATTTTAATCTTTTCTTCATTCTCCATGTGTTCACCTCAAGGCACCGAAGGAAAAGGCTGACTTACCCCACCCAGGTACACTTTCAAACAGAAACTCTCCTACTTGTAATCACCTTCACTGTTTATCCCCCTCATGCTCTCAATTATGAGAAAGCTCCTGAAAAGTCTTGCCAGCAATCCACCCGTGGTTGGTCATGTTATACATAGTAGCAGCAATTTGCTTATGAAATTGTTCCCTTTTTACCTTGGTCACAATTGGAGGGTAGGTCCACTTGCTCTTCTTTTAGATATCGTTGTGTGTTAGTCCATAAGACCATAAGGTCTAAGAGTAGAATTAGGTCACTCAGCCCATCAGTCTGCTCTGCCAATCGATCATGGCTGAATTATTATCACTCTCAACCCCATTCTCCTGCCTTCCTCCATGTAACTTTTGACATCCTGACCAATCAGGAACTTACCAACCTTCACTTTAAATATACCCAATGTCTTGGTCTTCGCAGCTGTCTGCGGCAATGAATTCCACAGATTCAGCACCCTCGAGCTAAAGAAACACCTCCTTATCTCTTCCTCTACATCCTTCTACTCTGAGGGCGTGCCCGCTGGTCCTAGATTCCCCCACTGTAGAACACATTCTCTCCACATCCACCCTATCCAGACATTTCAGTGTTTTGTACACTGCCGAGGATTGATAGGGCCTATGATAAAATGGCATCCAAAGACATCACCTACTGATGATACAACACTCCTCCAGTGCTAATGTGTTAGTTTGGATTAAGACTTGGGTATCAGGGGTGGGTTTGACCCCACCAACTCATGATTTAGATGCAAGAGTTCCGTTCACTGACCCACATCAAATGTTTAGTTTCAAGTGTTTTCCAAGTGTAGCTAAATCCAAATTCAGATTAGTTTATTATCCTATACACTAGGGTGCAATTAAATTCCTTAACACAAGTGATTCTGCAGAGAAGTGGCAGATGGAGATCAACCCAGGTAAGTGTGAAGTGGTTCATTTTGGTAGGTCAAATTTGAAGACAGAATACAATATTAACGGTAAGTCTCTTGGCAGTATGAAGGATCAGTGAGATATTGGGGTCCACGTCCATGGGACACTCAAAGCTGCTGCACAGGTTGACAGTGTGGCTAAGAAGGTATATGGTATGTTGGCCTTCTTGAACCGTGGGATTGAGTTCAGGAACCGTGAGGTAATATTACAGCTATATAAGACTAATTTAGTTAGACCCCACTTGGAGTACTGTGTTCAGTTCTAGTCACCTCACTACAGGAAGGATGTGGATAGTATAGAGAGAGTGCAGAAGAGATTTAGATTTACAAGGATGTGGCTTGGATTGGAGAGCATGCCTTTTGAGAATAGGTTGAGTGAACTTGGCCTTTTCTCCTTGGAGCGATGGAGGATGAGAGGTGTATAAGATGATGAGAAGCATTGATTGTATGGATAGCCAGAGACTTTTTCCCAGAGCTGAAATGGCTAACAGGAAGGGCAAAGTTTTAATATGCTTGGAAGTAGGTACAAGTATTTCAGACATAGATTGGTGGGTGCATGGAATGCACTGCCAGTGACGGTGGTAGAGACAGATACAATAGGGTCTTTTAAGAGACTCTTAGACAGGTACATGGTACATGGAGCTTAGAATATTAGAGGGTTATGTGGTAGGGAAATTCTAGGCAGTTTCTAGAGTGATCAGCACAACATGCTTGAAATTCAGAGCAACACACACACACACACACACACACACACACACACACACACACACACACACACACAAAATGCTGAAGGAACTCAGGTCAGGTAGCATCTATGACAACAGTCTTGATGTTTTGAGCTGAGACTTCATCAGGATTTGCTCACATGAAGCTCACAGAGTAAACTGTATATATAAAATACAATGAAAAGTGCAAAATAGCAGAATTATGCAAATATTCACTTCTGCAGCAAGGTAACATAGCAATTAGCATTTCACTTTGCAGCACTGGTGACCCAGGTTTAACTCCACCACTGTCTATAAGGAGTTTGTATCTTCTTTCTGTGACCACATGGCTTAGCTCTGGGTGTCCAGTTTCCTTCAACGGTTCAAAACTGTCAAACTGTTATAGCAGTTGGCAGTTATAGTTAGTAAGTTATGGGCCAGAAGATTGGCAACACTTGTGGGCTGCCCCCAGCACAACCCTCGGAGGGTGTTGGCTGTTGACGCAAATGACGCATTTCACTGTATGTTTTGAAGTTTCAAGGATCAGCTTTATTTGCCATATACATTTACATGTTTGGGAAAATTGCTGTGGTGTGTTGGTTAGGGAACAAACTACATGCAACAAAAAAATAACAGCATTCAATGATTATACAGAATAAAGAATTATATAAAATAAAGTTCAAAGTATAGATGTACTTATTATGAAAACAGCATTATAAAAAGTGGTTTAAAGTGTTTTTAGTTTTGGACAGTTAATAGACAGAGGGGGGGGGGGTGGAAGGGGGCTAACTAGAATGGTTTATCAATCAACTGCCAAGAGAAAGAAACATTTAAGATGACATGAAGTTTTTTTTTTGTTTTATTAGCCCTATAGCTCTTTCCAGGTAGGAGCTTTTGGAAAAGGAAATTTGCTGGGCGAGTAGTTTCAGTGATGATTTTATCTGCTCACTTCTTTGTCCTGGACACAGACAAATCCTGCAGTAATGGTGGGCTGCAGCCAATGATGCACATGTGACAAGTAAAGCTAATCTTCAATCTTAAAAAAAGTTTGTAGTGCAAATCTGAATAGTGCAAAATGAAATGCTACAGTGACAATAACAAAATAATTACTGTACATAGAGTGGATGTGGAGACAATATTTCAGGTCGTGGGGGAATCTAGGACCAGAAGGCACAGCATCAGAATAAAGATATGTCCAGTCAGAATGGAGATGAGGAGGAAAGTCTTTAGTTGGAGAGTGATAGATCTGTGGAATTCATTGCCAAAGATGGTAGGTCATTGAGTGCATTTAAAACGGAGGTAGATAGGTTCTTGATTAGTTAGGGTGTCAAAGGTTATGAGTGTAGTGTATTCAATCTCTGAATAATATTTGAGTAATATTGTAAATATATTGTTTGATTAAGCAATCTTTGTTTGTTTACATAATTAGTTATGGATTATACACAAGCAATATGTGGATGCCATACTGTACATCATTACACTATCACGTCATATGTGAGCAGCTCACTTTAAAAAAAGGAAAGAAAAATAAAGTAGACCAAACATAACCCATATCTGTGTTTCTCCTTCACTTAGTTTCCGGAATTACAAAACATAACAATGGAGAGAAGGCTGGAGATGGGGTTTGAGGGGGATAATAAATCAGCCATGAAGAAATGTGGAGCAAACTAAATGGGCTGAGTGGCTTGAATCTGCTCTCATGCTGTGTGGTCTAACTGAGACAGGTAGAATTAAGAATATGATAACATAATACCACCAGTAGAAAGGGGAGTGTGAAAGAGATGATCAGGAAAGCTGCTGCAGTTTAGCTAAGTAAGATGAGACACTTTGCTAATGTGAAGCTCCCTACTGCTGATTATCTCAAGTCAAGCAGGCGATGCTATCACAAGGATAGATATGGATGTAGTAACCCTGTAGATCATGATGACCTATCCCTCCATAGACAGATTTATGAAAGATGTAGGTCAGGTAAATACTGAAATTCTTATTATGGTGATACAGGAAAATAACATGGAGGTATAGGGTCTTGTTGAGAGGTGACTTGATAGATGCGTACAAGATGATGACAGGCATGGATCGAGTGGATAGCCAGAGACATTTTCCCATGGCAGAAATGGTTAGTACGAGGCAGCATAACTTTAAGGTGATTGGAGAAAAGTGCGGGGTGGTGTTGTCAGAGGTAGTTTTTTTTACACAGAGAGTGGTAAATATATAGAAGATGCTGCCAGGGATGGTGGTAGGTAAACATACTTTAGGAATATTTAAGAGACTCTTAGATAGGCATGTGGGTGATCGCAAAAAGGAGGGCTATAGAAGAGGGAAGGGTTAGATTGATCTTGGAGTAGGTTAAAAAGTCAACACAACATTGTGGGCCTGTACTGTGCTGAAGTGTTCCATGTTCTAAGATGAAGAAAAAGAGATTATATTCTCTAAGAATATAAGAAAAATGGAATATATTCTGTAATCCATAAAACAGGAGTGGAAATCACTTTTTAAGATAGATAAAAGTAAGACGAGATAGAGAAGAGAGGGCTGCATTACATAATTTATAAAACAAGGAGTGCAGTGGCTGAAAGAGGGAGGTGGAAGAGCTCAAAGCCTGGCATTGGGCAAACACCTCTTCCTTAATGTTAACAAGACAAAGCAGATGGTTATCAACTTCAGGAGATCTCATGCCACTCACATCGGAGGCACAACCATAGCCGCTTTAAACTCCTGAGTGCACATCTTGCACAACCTCTCATGGTCTCAGAATACATCATGCACAGCCAGAAAGCTCACTAATGCCTCTACTTTCTGAAGCTGGACTATTACCTCATGTTAACACGTACAAACACGTCGGAGGAACTCAGCAGGTTGGGCAGCATCCGTGGAAACGAGCAGTCAATGTTTTGGGCCGAGACCCTTTGTCAGGACACAGTCAACGTTTCGTCAGCTCTCGGCCCGAAACCTTGACTACTTGTTTCCACGGATGCTGCCTGACCTCCTGAGTTCCTCCAGCATGTTTGTATGTATTGATTTGACCACAACATCTGCAGTACACTTTGTGTTAACCTCATGTTGTTGTACAGAAGCACAGTAGAGAGCATCCTAAACTGCTGCATCACAGTTTGGTATGGAAACTGCACTATGGCGGACAGGAAGGCTCTACAACAGGTAAAACGTATAATAAAGACTATAAGTTATGATAACTATGAAAAAAATAAGTAGTGCAAAAAGAAAAAACAAAAAATAATGGCCATGTAGTGTACATGGGTTCATTGTCCATTCAGAAATCTGATGGTAGAGGAGAAGAAGCAGTTTCTGAAATGTTAAGTGTGTGTATTCAGGCTCCTGTACCTCCTGGAAGGTAGCAATGAGAAGAGGTTCATGAACCAGGTTATTGGGGGGGGGGGTGTCCTTACTGATGGGTGCCACCTTTTTGAGGCATTGCCTTTTAAAGAGGTCCTTGACGCTGGGGAGGCAAGTGCTCGTGATGGTTGTGCTGAGTTTATAACCCTCTGCAGCTTCTTCCTATCCTTTGCAGTGGCCCCCTCCATACCAGATGGTAATGCAACCAGTTAGATTGCTCTCTGTGGTATTCTGAACATCTGACAGAATTCCTTCTTAATCCCTCCATTTTGTGGCTTTCCTTTTAAAATGCTAAATTCCTGTAGATCCCACATAGAACCGGAACCCCTCCTGAAGGGAGCAGCCAAAGCATTCCACAGCTAGTTTTACTTAGTTGAAGAAGGTGTAGTGGTTACTGGGTTAGGATGTTGAATCCTGTTGTTTGCATTTCACAGGGTTGAATATATGCACTTGAAAGTTTGACCATTGCATTTTCACAGATCTTTACACAACTGAAATAAAATAGGCCCAAGTTAATAAGCTCAGATAAAGGTGGATTAATGGTGAACGCCCTGAGTAAATTCAGCTGTAAAAGCCCTTGGCAATTCCTTTTAATACGCAAGTGGCTGAGTTGACAGAGATATGGCCATAGATTTATTTTGCGCATTTTGTTTATTGTGATTTTTTAAAACTTTTGTTTGCACATAAGGCAATGATGTATCAGCATTAAATACTCCCAAGCCATGAAATGGACACATACTAAATCTCTCTGCGATTTGTTCCATCAAATATATCCTAAGTGGCCAGTTTATTAGCTACCTCCTGTATTTAATAGAGTGTTCACTGAGTCTACATTCATGGTGTTCCACTGCTATAGCCTATCCGCTTCAAGGTTTGAGGTGTTGCGCATTCAGAAATGTTCTTCTGCACACCATTATTATAACACATGGTTATGTGAGTTACTGTTGCCTTCCTCTCAGTTTGAACCAATCTAGCCATTCTCCTCTGATCTCTCTTATTAACATGGCATTTTTGCCCACAGAACTGCCGCTCATTTGTTTTTCACACCATTCTGTGAACTCCAGAGCAGGTGTTCCCAATCCAAGGTTCACAGACCACTTACTTTATGGTATTGGTCCATGGCATAAAAAAGGTGGTAGAGAATCCCAGCTCGAGAGACTGTTGTGTGTGAAAATCCCAGGAGTTCGGCAGTTTCTGGGATACTCAAACCACACCATCTGCAACTAACAATCATTCCAGAGTCAAAGTCAATTAGATCACATTTTTTACCCATTCTGATACTTGGTTTGAACAACAACTGAAACTCTTGACTCGGTCTGCATACTTTTTTGCTTTGCTGCCACATGATTGATCAGTTATTTGCATTACTGAACAGGTGTGCAGTGTACCTAATAAAGTGGACACTGAGTGTACCTTAGGCAGGTGCCACATGAGTCAGATCTAAAGTAAAGCTCTTCCTACATTGTCCCATTAAACCACGCAGTGCAGGGACAGCAAAGGCTAGATGCAAGATAGAGGCTCCTTTTGCACAGCAGCATAAAACACTCCCAGGGCAGGTGCAATTGGGGTCAGTTGGAAAAGGTAGCATATTGATTGGTGTAACGGTATTACAGTGATAGTGATCCAGGTTCAAGTCTACTGCTATCTGTATGTTCTCCCTGTATCCTCCCACATTCCAAAGGTATTTGGTGCATAGGATATTACAGCACAATACAGACCTTTCGGCCCATGATGTTATGCCAACTTTTAATCTATTCTAAGACCAATCTAACACTTCCCTCTAACATAGCTCTCTATTTTTCTGTCATCTATGTGTTTATCTCCTCCAAGATAGGCCTTGTCATGGTTTGGAGGCTTGCATGCCTCAATAACCCAGAAAGCAATGTTGGTTGGAGTCAGGGCTTTCTGCTTTGGCTCAACCATGCCAAACAGGTCAAAGGGCAGAGGCCAAACTAAAAATGGTTCACTGGTCCGCCAGGTTTGGGGATTCAGCTCAGGGCTAGCTAACAACCCTGACTGTTATGGAAACAGCAGTGAAGAATCATTCTGTGTCTGAGGGGCTAAGGACAGAGATGAAGGACCTTCATTGTTGCCCTAAACACATAATGGGAGAGGAGTAAGTTCTAAGTTCAATGTAAAATGTATTATCAAAGTACATACATGTCACCACATACAACCTTGAGATGTAAACAGGATCAATGAATAACAAACTGTGCAAATGCAAATATAAATAAATAGCAACAAATAATGAGCCTGAGATAACAAGATAAAAGAGTCCTTAGAGTGAGAGCATTGGTTGTGGGAACACCAGAAGTAGATTGAGTGTAGTTACCCCTTAGTTATCCTGGTCCATGGGGAAAACATACAAGCTCCTTACAGACAGTGGCAAGAATTGAACCAGGATTGCTGGTACTGTAAAGTGTTATGCTAACTCTAATGTTTCCATTCTTATTTTCTGCTCATGACCATAGCTGTTGACTTCCTTTACTCAATGATAATTGCTGTGTTGTAAAATCACACAAGTAACCAATATGAACAACCCAGTCATTTTGATGGTGTTGCTTGAGAACTATTTGTTTGCTTTGATTCTAGTAAAGAATCCCTTTGACAAATACGTGAGTTCCTTTTAAAATGTTATTTTATATTTAGAGATATAAAATAACACTTCTGGCCCACTGAGTCGGTGCTGCCCAATGTGACTAAAAACTTTCTAACCAGGTTGACTTTGGAATGTGGAAGGAAACCGGAGCATCTGGAGGAAACCCACTATCACGGGAAGAACATGCAAGCTGCTTATGCTTGACCATATAGGCAGATAAGTTCTCAGTTTAACATTGAGCTGACCTGTCTCAGTGATTGTCATCCTCTAGCACTTACATATATCCACTGTGATGAAGTGCTTTGAGAGATTGGTGATGAAACATGTCAACTCCTGCCTGTGAAGGAACTTGGATCCACTCTGATCAGTCCAACAGGTCCACAGCAAATGGCTCTTCACTCAACATTTGAACATCTGGACAGGCTCAACACAGGTGCCCCTCAGGACTGTGTACTAAGCCAAGCCCTCTCCTTTACTCTCTGTATATCCATGACTGTGTCACCGCCCGCAGCTCCAATCTGCTAATTAATTTTACTGATGACACTACACTGATTGGCCTAATCTCAAATAGTAATCAGGCAACCTACAGAGAAATCATCACCGTGACACAGTGGTGTCAAGAAAACAACCTTGCTCTCAACGTCACAAAAACAAAGGAGCTAGTTGTGGATTACAGGAGGAATGGAGACAGGCTAACCCCTATTGACACCAATGGATCTGGGGTTGAGAGGGTGAACAGCTTTAAGTTCCTCAGCATAAACATCACCGAGGATCTCACATGGTCCATACATACCGGCTGTGTGCTAAGAAAGGCACAACAGCACCTCTTTCACCTCAGATGGTTGAAGAAGTTTGGTGTGACCCCCCCAAAATTCTAAGAACTTTCTATAGGAGCACAATTGAGAGCATTCTGACAGGCTGCATTACTGCTTGTTATGGGAACTGTACTTCTCTCAATCACAGGACTCTGCTGAGAGTGGCGTGGACAGCCCAGTGCAACTGCAGATGTGAACTTCCCACTGTTCAGGACATTTGCAAAGACAGGTGTGTAAAAAGGGCTCTAATGATCACGGGAGACCCGAGTCATCCCAACCACAAATTGTTCCAGCTGCCATCATCCGGGAAACCGTACCACAGCATAAAAACCAGGACCTACAGACTCCAGAACAGCTTCATCCACCAGGCCATCAGACTGCTTAATTCATGCTGACACAATTGTATTTCTATGTTATATTGTCTATCCTGTTGTACATAATATTTATTATAAATACTGTAATTGCACATTTGAATGGAGAGGTAACGTAAAGATTTTTACTCCTCATGTATATGAAGGATGTAAGTAATAAAGTCAATTCAAAACAGTGAAGATTTCAGAATCAGGTTTATCACTGGCATGTGTTGTGAAATATGTTAACTTCACAGCAGCAGTTCAATGCAATACATAATATAGAAGAAGAAGAAAAAAATAATTAATAAACATAAATAAAATACAGTATACATATATTGAATAGATTAAAATTTGTGCAAAAACCATAAATAATGTATATTAAAAAATTGAGTTCAATGTCCATTTAGGAACTGATGGCAGAGGGGAAGAAGCTGTTCCTGAATTGTTGAGTGTGTGCCTTTAGGCCTCTGTACCTCCTACCTGATGGTAACAGTAAGAAACGGGCATGCCCTGGGTGCTGGAGGTCCTTATTAATGGATGTTGCCTTGCTGAGACACCGCTCCTTGAAGATGCCCTGGGTACTTTCTAGGCTAGTGCCCAAGATGGAGCTAACTAAATTTACAACCCTCTGCAGCTTCTTTCGGCCCCCCACGCATACCAAACAGTGCTGCAGCCTGTCAGAATGCTCTTCACAGTATATCTGCAGAAGTTTTTGAGTGTATTTGTTGACATGCCAAATCTCTTCAAACGCCTAATGAAGTATAGTCACTGTCTCACGTTCTTTATAGACTACATCGATATGTTGGGACCAGGTTAGATTCTCAGAGATCTTGACACCCAGAAACTTAAAGCTCCTCACTCTCTCCACTTCTGATCCCTCTGAGGATTGGTATGTGTTCCCACATCTTATCCTTCCTGAAGTCCACAATCAGCTCTTTCATCTTACTGACATTGAGTGCCAGGTTGTTGCTGTGGCACCACTCCACCAGCTGGCATATCTCACTCCTTCCTGTACGCTCTCTCGTCACCACCTGAGATTCTACCAACAATGGTTGTATCATCAGCAAATTTATAGAAGGTATTTGAGCTATGCCTAGCCACACAGTCATGGGTATAGAGAAAGTAGGGCAGTGGGTTAAGCACTTACCCCTGAGGTGCACCAGTGTTGATCATCAGTGAGGAGGAGATGTTATCAACAATCTGCACACAAGTATCTAATTGCAGAGGGAGGTACAAAGACCCAGGTTCTGTAACTTCTCAATCAGGATTGTGGGAAAGATGGTATTCAATGCTGAGCTACAGTTGACGAACAGCATCGTGACATAGGTGTTTGTGTTGTCCGGGTGCTCTAAAGCCTTGTGAAGAGCCTTTGAGATTTCATCTGCCGCTGACCTATTGAGGCGATAGGCAAATTGCAATGGGTCCAGGTCCTTGCTGAGGCAGGAGTTCAGACTAGTCATGACAAACCTCACAAAGCATTTCATCACTGTAGATGTGAGTGCTACTGGGTGATAGTCATTAAGGCAGCTCACATTATTCTTCTTAGGCACTGGCATAATTGTTGCCTTTTTGAAGCAAGTGGGAACTTTCAGTGAGAGGTTGAAAATGTCCTTGAATACTCCCACCAGTTGGTTGGCACAAGTTTTCAGAGCTTTACCAGGTACTCCATCGGGACCTTCAGCCTTGCGAGGGTTCACTCTTTATAGACAGCCTAACATCGGCCTCTGAGACAGAGATCACAGGGTCATCAGGTGCAGCAGGGATCTTCACAGCTGTAGTTGTGTTCTCTGTTTCAGAGTGAGCATAGAAGACGTTAAGTTATCTGGTAGTGAAACACCACTGCCATTCATGCTATTGGGTTTTGCTTTGTAGGAAGTAATGTCTTGCAAGCACTGCTAGAGTTGTTGTACATCCAATGACGCCTCCAACCTCGTTCAAAATTGTCTCTTCACCCTTGAACTAGCCCTCTGCAAATCATATCTGGTTTTCTGGTACAGACCTGGGTCAGCAGACTTGAATGACACAGATCTACCTTCAGCAAATGATGTACCTCCTGGTTCATCCACGGCTTTTGGTTAGGGAACGTATAGTGAGTGTCCATAGGCACACACTCATTCATGCAAGTTTTAATGTAGTTGGTACAACTACAGCATACTCATCCAGAATCGAAGGTGAATCCCTGAATATGGTCCAGTCCACTGATTCAAAGCAGTCCTGTAGTCGGTCCTGTGCTTCCCTTGTCCATACCTATTGGTCTTCACCACTGGTGCTGCAATCTTCAGTCTCTGCCTATACTCAGTAGGACAGCCAGGTGATCAGACTTCCAGAAGTGAGAGTGTGGAATAGCACAGTAGGCATTCTTGATGGTCAAGATGCTTTTTATTGACTAGAGCTTGGCTTTCCACACAATCATCCACTCAAAACCTTGGTCTCTGTATTTCCTTCTGGAATTGAATTCTTGATTTCCTCATTTGCAGACCCCAGTCAGTTTGGATTGACAACAACATCCCCTCCACAACCTCCATCAGGACAGGTGCACCACAAGGCTGTGTGCTTAGCCCCCTGCTCTACTCGCTTTACACTTATGGATGTGAGGCTAAACACAGCTCCAATGACATATTCAAGCTTGCTGACGACATCACTGTTGTGGGCCGAATCAAAGGTGGTGACATCTCAAAGGTGGGAGATTGAAAATCTGGCTGAGTGGTGCTACAACAACAACTCAATGCCATCAAGACTAAGGAAATGACTATTGACCTCAGGAGGCGGAAACTGGAGCTCATGAGCCAGTCCTCATTGAGGGATCAGAAGTGGAGACAATCAGCAACTTTAATTTCTTTGGTGTTATAATTTCATAGGACCTGTTCTGGGCTTAGCACATAAATGCAATTAGAAAGAAGGCAGAATATCACCTCTACTTCCTTAGAAGTTTGCATAGATATGGCATGACATCTGAAACTTTGACAAACTTCTATAAATGTGTGGCAGAGAGTATATTGACTAGGCCTCAAGGCCCACACCACCAGGTGCAGGAACAGTTATTACATTACAACCATTAGGCTTTTGAACCAGTGGGGAGAACTTCACACACCCCATCAGTAACTGTGCCTACAACCTAAGGACGCACTCTCAAGGACACTTCACCTCATGTTCTTGGTATTTATTATTTATTTATTTGTTTGTTTGTTTTTTTTCTAATGTATTTGCATGTTGTTGTTGTTGTTTATTCTGCGACTGACAGGGTCGGGCACTGTTATTGTCATTATTGTTTTCTGCTAGTGATAGGGTGGAGGACTGTTATTGTTGCTTTTTTTTGCTGTTGGGGGGGGTATTTTGGGGGTATGTGAGTTTTGCTTCTTTTTCTTCTGTTCCGGGGGTAGGGGAGGGAGTTGCTGTCTGTTTCTTTCTGGATTTAATGGCTGTCTGGAGTAGACAGGGTTGTATTATACTGCATACTTTGACATTAAAATGAACCTTTGAACCTTTGAGTCTTTGAACATTGGTAGGTTGTCCATCCAGCTGGGTGTGGTCTTTCATTGGTTCTATAAAGATTCCTGAATTTACTGAGTATACCCACAAGAAAGCAAATCTCACGGTAGTATATGGTGACATGTATGTACTTTGATAATAAATTTTCTTTGAACTTTGAAGGACACTACCACCAATAGTTGAATATTCCCTTCATTAACCTCCTTTAGATCCATAAGACCTGGTCCTGGTTCTTGACACAATCCAGCTGCTTCTGAACTTTCATTTTCTAAAATCCACAGGATAAAAATATGTTCCTCAAAAGACCCCATTCATCCCACATAACAATCTGGTGAATCAGACAGACACAGACAGACAGACAGACATACTTTATTGATCCCGAGGGAAATTGGGTTTTGTTACAGTCGCACCAACCAAGAAATATAGCAATATAAAACCATAAATAATTAAATAATAATAAGTAAATTAGAGTCAAGTTTATCATCACTGATATATGTCATGAAACTTGTTGTTTTGTGGTAGCGGTACAGTCCAAGACATAAATATTACTATAAATAAATAATGAAAAGAGGAATAACGAGGTAGTGTTCATGGGTTTTTGGACTGATGGCAGAGGAAAAGAAGCTGTTCCTAAAATGTTGAGTGTGTGTTTTCAGGCTCCTATACCTCCTCCCTTGTGGTAGTATTGAGAAGAGGGCACCTTCCAGATGATGAGGGGTGTAAGTGATGGATGCTGCCTTCTTGAGGCTCTGCATTTTGAAGATGTCCTTGATGGTGGTGTATTTTGCTTGTGATGGAGCTGTCTGAGTCTATGTTCATGTGCAACATCTTTCAGTCCTGCACAGTGGAGCCTCCATACCAGGCAGCGATACAACCAGTCAGAGTGCTCAGTAGAAATTTGCTGAAGTTTTTGATGACGTACTCAAATTCCTAATGAAGTGTAGCTACTGCTGTGACTTCTTCATGATTGCATAAATGTGTTGTCCCCAAGTTAGATCCTTGGAGAGGTTGCTGCTTAGGGACGTGAAGCTGCTCTCTCTCTGCTGATTCCTCGATGAGGACTAGTGTGTGTTCTACAAAACATCTTTGCGGCATCCCTCTTAGGTAAAGAAATTATAACAACATTCCAGGTGTATACATACCAAGCTTCCATGTAATTGTAGAGAGACTACCTTACTCATTTACTCCAACCTCTTTGGAGTTAAAAATAACATATAATTTCTCTCCTAATTACTTGCTTGCATATTGGTTGTCTGTCAGTCTTTGTGTGTAGTTTTTCATTGATTCTATTTGTATTCCTTTGTTCTATAGTGAATGCCTGGAAGAAAATTAATCTCAGTGTACAATATGGTGACATATCCAGACTTTGATAATAAATTTACTTTGAACTTTAAACTTTAAGACACCCAAATACTAATGAAGCACCATCAGAATCAGAAATAGGTTTAATATCACTGGTATATGTGGTGAAATGTTTTGTTTTGTGGCAATACATAATAAAACAACTGTAAATTGTAGTATGTAGATGCATTAAAAAAAGTTGAATGAATAGTGCAAAAAGGTAGTGTTCATGGGTTCAATGTCCATTTAGAATCTAATGATGGGGGGGGGGGGGGAAGAAGCTGTTCCTGAATCATTAAGTGTATGCCTTCAGGTTTCTGTACCTCCTCCCTGATGGTAACAATGAGGAGAAGGCATGTCCTGGGTGATGGGGTTCCATAGCGATGGATGTCGCCTTTGTGAGACATTACTCCTTGATGATGTCTTGGATGCTGGGGAGGCTAGTGCCCATGATGGAGCTGAATGAGTTTACATCTTTCTGCAGTTTATTTTGATCCTGTACAGTGCCTCTACCCCCACCACCCATACCAGGCGGTGATAGAATGCTCTCCGTGCTACACCTACAGAAATTTGCAAGTGCATTTGGTGACATACCAGATCTCCTCAGACTCCTAATGAAATATAGCTGCTGTTGTGCCTTCTTTGTTACTGAAATGATATGCTGGGTTCAGGTTTGGTCCTTAGAGATGTTGACCTCCAGGAACTTAAAACAGCTCACCCTTTCCACGACTGATCCCTCGATGATGACTTCTCACTTTCTAAACAATCTGCAGAAATTATATATTACTGAGTGGTAGATTGAGTCACTCCAATGAATTTTAGGTGAATTTTCTTTAGGAGCTAATACTTTGTGATGCATGAGAATATATACTGTAAATAGAAGCCCACAAAGCTGTGCTGAACATGTACTTACTTAGAAATGACCTCGGGTTATCCATAGCCCTCTATTTTTCTAAGCTCCATATACCTGTCCAGGATTCTCCTAAAAGACCTTATTGTATCTGCCTCCACCACCGTCACCGGCAGCCCATTCCACACACTCACCACTCTCTGTGTAAAAAGCTTACTCCTGACATCTCCCTGTACCTGTTTCCAAGCACCTTAAAACTGTGCCCTCTCATTATAGCCATTTCAGCCCTGGGAAAAAGCCTCTGACTATTTGGCCTCTTCCACATGCTCTGTCATTCAGTAAGATCATTTCATATTTTACCAGGGCCTCACGTTTCTGAATTAATTTTGTTGATTTTTTTCAACATCCAAACAGAAACAGGAGAGCATCTTTGCT
Organism: Hypanus sabinus; assembly: GCF_030144855.1. Classification (NCBI taxonomy): domain Eukaryota; kingdom Metazoa; phylum Chordata; class Chondrichthyes; order Myliobatiformes; family Dasyatidae; genus Hypanus; species Hypanus sabinus. The sequence continues at coordinate 185,011,899 of NC_082708.1, read as the reverse complement.
TGTTCAACCAACAGTTTTCATGGCATTTAACAATATCTAAGTGAAGTTTATTATCATCTGGACCAGTACGTGTGTGCACAGGTGCAATGAACATCTTACTTGCAGCAGCATCACAGGCAATAACTGATGGCCTTGCCTGTGATAGCAACAACTGGTAAATTACTTAGCCTGTTGACTAGGGCTAGTTAATTCAGTAATTATTTTCCTTTTCAAGTCCATTTTCCTACTTCACTCTGTAACCGTTGATGCTTTGACTAATCAAGAACCAATCAACTTTCTCTTTAAATATACTCTACTCCACAGCTACCTGAAGTGATGAATTTCACAGATTCACCACTCTCTGCCTAAACAAGTTCCTTCTCATCTCAGTTCTAAAGGGACATCCTTCTATCCTGAGGCTGTGACCTTGGGTTCAAGACTCTACAACTAATGGAAACATCCTCTCCTGGTCCACTCTATCTAGGCTTTCAATTTTTTGGTAAACTTCATTGAGATTCCCCCTCATTCTTCTAAACTACAGAGCCATCAAACACTCCTCATACATTAAGCCTTTCATTCATGGAATCATTCTCACAAACTCTTCGTCAATGCTAGCACATCCTTTCTTAGATATAGAGCCAAAAACTGCTCACAATACCCCAAGTGCTACCTGACCAATGCTTTCTAAAGCCTCAGAATTATATCTTTGCTTTTATATTCCAGTCCTCTCGAAATGAATGCTAATATTGCATTTGCCTTCTTTACTATTGACTCAACCTGAAAATTAACCTTCAGGAGATCCTGCACTAGAACTCCCGTCCCTTTGCACCTCTGATTTCTGAAGTCAAGTCAAAACATGTTTATTGTCATTTAACTATGTACGTGTATATAACCATATAATGTATATAGAAATGAGACAACATTTCTCTGAACCAGGGTGTAAAGCACAGTAGTACACATAACAAACAATAACTTATGAAGGTAGGATAAAATCTACAGATGAATCACACATAACTAGTGTGGTGGAATTACTGTGCACAGTATATGTAATTGCCAACAGTGTCTGACCATAATAAAGACGTACAGGACATAGACAAGCTATTAAACCTGGAGACAAAGTGGTCCTTGCATTTGAATGTGCTACCACCTTCTGACACCATCTTGGGAAACCTGAATTTGCTTCCTGTTTAGAAAATAGTTTATGCCTGTCTTTCCCCTACCAAAGTACATGACTTTGAGAAGGCTCTCAAGGGTCCTGGTCTCAGATCTTTCACAGGTACACTTACCGTCAGACATCGTACTGCTGGAAGATCATCAACTTGTTGAAATACACCCCTTGTTCTATCCAAAGCTTACTGCTTTATATATATAGCTAGGGTGCCTGAGACTTTTGCACAGTACTGTATTTGTCAACGTGGAGTGGAAAAGCATGCATATAAATCTGGTGGGAGTGGTAAAGGTGGAGTGCCGTGAGAGGGTTGTGGGACAGATGGCAGAGCAGGAGTGCCAGGGGTGCGGAATGGTGTGGGTATAGACACACTCAGCACTGAGACACCAGGCAAGGTCACTTGATTCCAAACAACTGGTTTATTGATCATTACAGAATGTCTCTCTGGTGCTTCCCACTCCCTCCCCTTTATGCACCCATGATTCCCCTTTTCCTGCCCCTTCCCACTCTCAGTCCCCAGTAGAGACCCATATAGGAATCAGGTTTATCATCACTCACATGTATCATGAAATTTGTTTTTTTGTGGCACTGGTACAGTACAATACATAAAATTATTGCAGTACTGTGCAAAAGTCTTAGACACCCTATCTATCCATCTATACACACACACACACACACACACACACACACACACACACAAAGGTAGAAGGAGATGAGTTATATAGCTCTCGTAAAATGCTCGTGCAGTTCAACTCTTTGAGTGAAATGCAGATTGAAGTTAATAACTCAGCTCCTATAATGGCAGAACAGTTTTGATGGGCTGAATGGCCTAATTCTGCGTCTATGTCTTTTAGGATGGAAGAAGCGGAGAGCAAATGTGAGACATAGCTAAACTCCATGGGAAGAGCTTTTGATGTATATGGGTCTTATCTTTGCTTCATATCTTATCTATTTCAAAGACATTATCCTAATTGAAAATATCCTTTGAGATTCCCAATGGAATGATAGTGAGAGAGATGCAGGAACTTCCTGCACTGATAACATCACTCACAATTCAGGGCAGTTTATGAAACAGAACCAAAGCACATGCCTCACCCAAGATAAATTGAGTCATAGAGCTTTTCAGTGCTGAAACAGGACCTTCGGCCCATCTAGTCAATGCCAAGCTATTATTCTGCCACATCTCATCAATCCACACCAGGATCATAGTGCTCCATACACCTCCCATCCATATAATTATCCAAACTTCTCTTAAATGTTGAAATCAAACCCATGTCCACCACTTCCTGTGACTGTTCATTCCACACTCTCACCACCTTCCGAGTGAAGATATTCTTCTTCATGCTCCCCTTAACCATTTCATCTTTAATTCTTAACCCGTGATCTCTAGTTGTAGTCCCACCTGACCTCAGTGGAAAAAAAAACTGCTTGCATTTATCCTGTCCATTCTCCTCATAATTTTGGATCCCTCTATCAAATCTACACCCATTCTGCTACACCCTAGAGAATAAAGTCCTAACCTATTCAATCTTTCCAAATAAGTCATGTCCTCCAATCCTGGCAACATTCATGTAAATATTGGTTCTCTGTCCATAGCATAGTTGCTGCTCAAAGAGCTCATCGGGATGATCTGCATCTATGGAGGGAAAGGAATTGTTGATATTTTGGGTCAAAACCCTGTATCAGGTCTGAAAGTAGAGACGGAAGATGTCTGGTATATGGAGGGGAAGGGAGAGGCGGGTTGCAGGTCCACTGAGGGTTGACAGACGGGTGGAGCCAGGTCAGAAGGCAGAGGCAGATTGGTGATAGGTGGCAGCAGACATGGAGAAACAAGGAGCAGAAACAGCTTCCAGAATGTTCTAAACATGAGAGATGCTGGTAATCCAGAACAACTCACATAATAAGAAGACAGAAGAAGGTGGAAGGATGGGGAAGAGTACAAGCTAGAAGGTGATAGGTGAAGCCATGTGAGAGGGAAGGTAAGTGATGATGGAGGGGTTGAAATGAGCAGTTGAGAGTTGATTATGGAAAACATAAAAGACCAAAGTAGGAGGAATCTGATAGGAGAGGAGGTGAACCATGGGAGAAAGAAAAGGAGCAGGGACACCAAGGGGAGATGATGGGCAGGTGAGGAGAAGAGAAGAGGTGAGAGTGGAGCCAGAATGGGGAATGGATAAAAAAGGAGAGAGAGGGGAGGTATTACTAGAAGTTAGAGACATCGATGTGTTTATGGTCAGGTTGGAGGATACCCAAATGGAATATGAGGTATTGCTCCTCCAACCTGACTGTGGCCTCATATTCCAGTAGTGGAGGCCATGAAGGGACATGTCAGAATGGGAATGAGGATTGGACTTGGTCAACAGGAGATTGTGCTTGTTGTGGATGGAATGAAGATGCTGCAGCTGCTGGGAATCCAGAGCAACACAGACTAAATGCTGGAGAGACTCAGCAGGTCAGGCAGCATCTGTGGAGAGTCAATGTTTCAGACTGAAATCCTTCATCGGGTCTGTAAAGGAAGAAGGAAGGAAGGGGGAAGAAGTCAGAGTAAAAAGGTGGGGGGAGGGGACAGAGTACAAGCTGGCAAGTGACAGGTGAGACCAAGTGAGGTGGAAGGTGGGTGGGTGGTGGAGGACGAATGAAGTGAGAAGCTGGGAAGGGATGATTGGAAAAGGTAAAGGGATGAAGAAGAAGGAATCTGATAGGAGAGGAAAGTGGATCATAGGAGAAAGGGAAGGAGGAGGGGAACCAGAGGAAGATACTAGACAGGTGAGGAGAAGAGAAGGGATAAGAGAGGAGTCAGAATGAGGAATAGAAAAAGAGAGAAGGAGGAAGGGGCAGAAATCACCTGAAGTTAGAGAAATCGATGTTCATGCGATCCAACCTGAACTGCTGAGTTCCTCCAGAATTTTATGTGTGTTTCCCTCGTCTTGCCAACCTTGCCCTTCACTCTAATAGGAATATGCTGGCTCTGACTCTTCCTATCTCCCTTTTAAAATCCTCCCATTTTCCTGTTACCCCCTTTACCTGCAAGCAGCCTCTCTTAATCAACTTTTTAAATTTTCTTTTCTGATGAGATGAAAAATTAGCCTTCCCCTAATTTGGGAATACCCAGGTCTATTTTGGTGTTAGTAGAATTATAGTCATCGGTCCCAAAGTGCTCCCCCACTGGCTCATAAACCCCTTTCCCAAACTCATTTCCTAAGAGGAGGTCAAGTGCAGGATCGTAAAGTATTGAATACAGTAGTTGGGATGTCATGTTGAAGTTGTATAAGATGTTGGTGGGACCAAATTTCAAAATATTGTGTGCAGTTCTGGTCACCTACCTCCAGGAAAGATGTCAATAAGACTGAAAGAGAACAGAGAAAATTCTGAGGAAACCCTGCCTTAGAGTGTAGTAGAATTATAGAGGTATTCAAAATTATGAGGGGTGCAATTAGGATAAATGCAAGCAGGGTTTTTCCACTGAGGCTGGGTGAGACTATAAAGGTCATGCAGTAGGTTAAGGGTGAAAGGTGAAATATTTAAGGAGAACCTGAGGGGAACTTCTTCACTCAGAGGGTGGCCAGACTGTGGAACGAACTCCCAGCAGACGTGGTGGACGCAGGTTTGATTGCAACATTTAAGAAAAGTTTGGTTAAGTACATTGATGGGAGGGGCATGGAGGGCTATGGACCAGGTGGAGGTCAATGTGATTGAGAAGAATAACAGTTCAGAATGGACTAGATGGGCCAAAGAGCTTGCTTCTGTACTTTAGTGCTCTATGATGATAAGAATCTGTCCAACAAATTAAGACCCACTTTTTCCCTGAGAACTATTAGTCCCAAACAATATTAAAGAAATAAAAATCTCCTGCTGCTACAACCCTATTATTACTTCATCTTTATAGATAATAGAGCATTCTGCCTTTCACATCCACTAAATGAGCCCACCGAAGAAGACAGAACCCACCATCTTGCATACCACATGCACATCCACATCCTGTATCCAAATGAACTCCTTTGATGCTACTTACATCACCAGAGAATTCTTACCTCAAGTGTGAGCTTCTTTGAATTTGAAAGCTAAACCTGAATACTCTGTAGGCTTAGAGACAAGTCATTTCTCAGCCCAAGAACATGCTAAAACTACAGCACGGGAACAGATCCTTTCACTATAATCTTGATTGCCTAACCTGGTTTTTGAGTGAAATTACTGAATTGTTAGCTCCTCTGAATTTCTGAGGATGTTGCATAGAACCAGCTGTACACATCTCAATGGCTTCACTGAATGAGAGCGTGAGGTACTCATAAATTATCTAGCTTTTTGTAGATATCCAGGCTGATTAAAGTAACTCATACTGTAAATGGCTTTGTTCTGTTCATTCCTTCCTCTGTAGATTGAACTCCATTCACTCTGGATAGGTAATCTGCTGCCAAAGGAAAGCAGCATCCATCATCAAGGACTCCTGTCATTTGGGCTATGATCTCTTCTCACTGCTCCCATCGGCAAGGAGGTACAGGAACCTCAGGACCCACACACCAGGTTCAGGAATTCAGGAACAGTTATTGCACTTCAACAATTAGGTTCTTGAACCAAAGGGGATAATTTCACTCGCCTGCTCATTGAACTGTTCTCACAGCCTATGGACTTACTTTCAAGGACTCTTCATCTCATGTCCTCAATATTTATTGCTTACATATTGATCTATCATTATTTCTTTTACTTTCCCTCACTTTTTGTATTTGCAGTTTGCTGTTTTATTTTTGCACATTGGGTGTGGTCTTTCATCGATTCTCTTGTGTTTCTTGTATTTATTGTGAATGCCCGCTAGAAGGATCTCAAGGTTGTATGTGACATATAAGTACTATAAATTTACTTTGAAATTTGATCGTGTAGAGGAAGTCTTGCTCTGGGAGTTTTTGATGGAAGAGTATAGAAAGAGCTTTACTTTGTATCTAATTTTGCTGAACTTGCTTTGGAAATATTTGATAGGATAGTGAAGAGGGAGCATTTGTCTAAATGACCTGTGTTGTCTCTGCCCTGCCATGAAGTTCTTCTCTGCATGTTCTCTGCAAATTGCAGTCACAGGCCAAGGATTTCTCAGTCACATTGTTTCAGTTTCACAGTCAACTCTTCATGGAGAATTCCCTGAGAGTGGTTACAGTGAGGGGTAGTTGGAGCCTAGGTCAATCTATCAAATTGTAGACACAGGAGTTGTCCAAAACAGAACTGTTACAACATCAACTCTACTCTGAATAGGCCTCCAAGCTCCCCTAAACATTTCCAATCAACTGATCCAGATGCTCACCATCTGGTTGGAGAATATCCTGTAGGGCATTCATTACAACAAAAGCCACAGTCATCTGGTGAGGTTGGGCTTTCCAAAATGACACTGTCTGTTTTTAACCACTGTTGGATTAACCTTTGGAGAACCAAGCCAGAATGTCAGCAAAATGTCAGGAGTAATTGGGAATTTGGTCTGCTCTGCTTAGTCTTGGATTTGTATACATAATGGCCACTTTGTTAGATACCTCTTGTGCCTAATAAAGTGTCCACTGAGTCTATGTTCCTGGTCTTCTGCTGCTGTAGCCCATCCACTTCAAGGTCTGACATGTTGTACGTTCAGAGATACTCTTCTGCATGTTACTATTGTAATGCATGGTTATTTGGATTACTGTCAGCTTGAACCAGTCTGGCCGTTCTCCTCTGACCTCTCTTATTAACAAGGTGTTTTCACTCACAGAGCTCCATTCATTGAATGTTTTCTTTTGTTTTTCGCAACATTCTCTGTAAACTCAGGAGATTCACAGTTTCTGAAATACTCTGACTACCCTGTCTGGCACAAATAATCATTCCATGCTCAGAGTCACTTAGACCACATTCCTTTCCCATTCTGCTGTTTGGTCTGAGCAACAACTACATCTCAAAGTCCAAAGCAAATTTACTATCAAAGCACATACACTTTATGACACCATATACAACCCTAAGATTCATTGAATGTGACCATTTTCAGTAGTCGAACAAGGTGAAAGAGTGACCCCGAGTCAGTTTGAGGAGTGGAGAGCACAGTGGACAACAATTCCATGACACCCTACACATGAGGCAACTGTGGCAGAGCCTATCGTCCCAGGATCGGCCTCGATAGCCACAGTCAAGGCTGCTTGACAAGCCAGTGACTACCAGAGGCTCAGTACTCATGGTCGACCACTGCCAATGGAGGCCACACACACATAATAGCATCAGTAAAAGACCACAAGCAATAGGGTGGACAAACAAGCAATGTGCAGAAGACAAAAAAAGAGAAGAGAAGAGAAAAAAAAGCAATAAATATCGAAAACATGATATGAAGAGTCTTTGAAAGTGAGTCCCTAGGTTGTGGGAACAGTTCACTGACGGGGCAAGTGAAGTTGAGTGAAGTTATCCTCTCTAGTTCAAACTTTTCCTGAACCTGGTGGTGTGAGTTCTAAGTTTCCTGTACCTTTGTCCTGATGGCAGCAGCGAGAAGAGAACATAGCCTGACTGGTGGGGGTCCTGATATGGCTTTCTTGCAGCAGCACTCCAAGTAGATGTGCTCAATAGAAGGGTGTTTTAATGCATTGAGCTGCTGCCATATGATTGACTGGTTAGATATTTGTGCTAATGAGCAGTCTTGTAGCTAATAAAGTGGCTACTGAGTGTACATCTATAACTTATAGTAATTTTATGACTTTGCCCTGTACTGCTGCTGCAAAACAAGAAATTGCACCTTATTAAGTCACTAATAATAAATCTGATCTTCATTTTCATCTTTATAAGAACCAATATTCAAACATTGGAATTAATAAAATAACAATCCCAACAAGTTCTCAAAATAGACTGTCAAACAATTACTGAATGTCCAAGCATTATTCTACCATTGCCAGGTGGCTTGCATTGATACGATCTTAGCCGATCGTCCCTCTGATTGATGTCCACATCTGCAACTGTACCAGCAGATGGTAGAGTTGCACCATCTCCCCTCTAATCTCACTCCAACATGGATGAGGACCATTTATCAGTTTATTACTATTGATATAGGTCATGAAATTTGTTGCATTGTGTCAGCAGTACAGTGCAATACATAAAATGTACCATCATTTATAAGACACACACACACACATATATTTTATATATATATCTATAGGCATATATATACACACACATATATGAAATAATTTAATTGAGTGCCATGGTAGCATAGTGGTTAGCACGACCCAATTACAGCTCGCCGTGTTCTGTAGTTCAAAGTTCAATTCTGGTGCCATTCTGTAAAGAATCCCATGGTTTTCCTTGGGTGCTCCAGTTTCCTCCCACAGTTCGACGATGTACCAGAGAGGTTCATTGGTCATTGTAAGCTGTCCTGTGATTAGGTTAGGGCTAATCAGTTTTCTCGGGGGTTGCTGGCTCAAAGGAATGGAATGGCCTCCTCTGCATCACTAAAATAAAAATAAGTAATAGTGCAAAATGAGAGCAAAAATAATGAGGTAGTGTACATGGAATCATTATCCATTCAGAAATCTGATGGCAGTATTTATATATTTTGAGATACATCTTGGTAACAGGCCATTCCAGCCCAACGAGCCCATGCCACTCAGTTACACCCATGTGGCCAATTAACCTACTCACCCATACATCTTTGAGGTGTATGAGGAAACTGGAGCACCCAGAGGAAACCCACCCATGCTGTCAATGGGAGAACGTTAAAAACTCCTTACAGACAGCAGTGTTACGTTATGGTGATGCTATGTGTGTGTATATATATACGTACGTGTGTGTTTGTGTGTGAGTGTGTACTGTTTTTATATATATAGATATAAATTAATTACTCATTAAAGAAGAAATACTTTGTCCAGCTTTAACCATCACACCAAGCAGGGTATGACCAACTGAGTGGTGGATGTGATGGGGTTAAAGTTTGTGCAGTGATATTAGACTTGTGAAACGCTATTTAACTTTATCACCTAACTTATTTTAATTGAGAAGTATACATTTGTGTGGTTTTCATCCTTATGTCTCTGATTAGTTACAGAGGTTAATTCAGATTCTGATTTATTTATCACGTGTACATCGAAACATGTAGTGAAATGTGTTATCCGTGTCAACAACCAACATTCCCACGGATGTGCTGGGAGCAGCCCACAAGTGCTGCCACGGTTTCTGGCGCCAGCATAGCATGGCCACAATTTCAGCAGAACAACAGCAACAAGTAACAATGAAACAAATGAAATTAAGACAAAGTCAGCGAAACACTCCTACCCACTCACACACACAAACAAGCCTCCAACCCAGAGAAGACCACCTTCAGGCTTCCAGTCTTTGGCTTCAGACACTCAGCCATCAGGCTTCCAACTTTGGACTTTTCTCAGGAATCTCCAGTCACGGGTTTGACCTTCAGGACTAGACTCCAGGAATATCCAATCATGGGTTTGACCTTCAGGACTAGACTCCAGGAATCTCCAATCACGGGTTTGACCTTCAGGACTAGACTCCAGGAATCTCCAGTCACGGGTTTGACCTTCAGGACTAGACTCCAGGAATCTCAAGTCACGGGTTTGACCTTCAGGACTAGACTCCAGGAATCTCCAATCACGGGTTTGACCTTCAGGACTAGACTCCAGGAATCTCCAGTCACGGGTTTGACCTTCAGGACTAGACTCCAGGAATATCCAATCATGGGTTTGACCTTCAGGACTAGACTCCAGGAATCTCCAATCACGGGTTTGACCTTCAGGACTAGACTCCAGGAATCTCCAGTCACGGGTTTGACCTTCAGGACTAGACTCCAGGAATCTCCAGTCACGGGTTTGACCTTCAGGACTAGACTCCAGGAATCTCCAATCACGGGTTTGACCTTCAGGACTAGACTCCAGGAATCTCCAGTCACGGGTTTGACCTTCAGGACTAGACTCCAGGAATCTTCAATCACGGGTTTGACCTTCAGGACTAGACTCCAGGAATCTTCAATCACGGGTTTGACCTTCAGGACTAGACTCCAGGAATCTCCAATCACGGGTTTGACCTTCAGGACTAGACTCCAGGAATCTCCAATCACGGGTTTGACCTTCAGGACTAGACTCCAGGAATCTCCAGTCACGGGTTTGACCTTCAGGACTAGACTCCAGGAATCTCCAGTCACGGGTTTGACCTTCAGGACTAGACTCCAGGAATCTCCAATCACGGGTTTGACCTTCAGGACTAGACTCCAGGAATCTCCAGTCACGGGTTTGACCTTCAGGACTAGACTCCAGGAATCTTCAATCACGGGTTTGACCTTCAGGACTAGACTCCAGGAATCTTCAATCACGGGTTTGACCTTCAGGACTAGACTCCAGGAATCTCCAATCACGGGTTTGACCTTCAGGACTAGACTCCAGGAATCTCCAATCACGGGTTTGACCTTCAGGACTAGACTCCAGGAATCTCCAGTCACGGGTTTGACCTTCAGGACTGGACTCCAGGAATCTCCAATCACGGGTTTGACCTTCAGGACTAGACTCCAGGACTCTCCAATCACGGGTTTGACCTTCAGGACTGGACTCCAGGAATCTCCAATCACGGGTTTGACCTTCAGGACTGGACTCCAGGAATCTCCAATCACGGGTTTGACCTTCAGGACTAGACTCCAGGAATCTCCAATCACGGGTTTGACCTTCAGGACTAGACTCCAGGAATCTCCAGTCACGGGTTTGACCTTCAGGACTAGACTCCAGGAATCTCCAATCACGGGTTTGACCTTCAGGACTGGACTCCAGGAATCTCCAATCACGGGTTTGACCTTAAGGACTAGACTCCAGGAATATCCAATCACGGGTTTGACCTTCAGGACTAGACTCCAGGAATCTCCAGTCACGGGTTTGACCTTCAAGACTAGACTCCAGGACTCTCCAATCACGGGTTTGACCTTCAGGAATCTCCAATCACGGGTTTGACCTTCAGGACTAGACTCCAGGACTCTCCAGTCACGGGTTTGACCTTCAGGACTAGACTCCAGGACTCTGCAATCACGGGTTTGACCTTCAGGACTAGACTCCAGGAATATCCAATCACGGGTTTGACCTTCAGGACTAGACTCCAGGAATATCCAATCACGGGTTTGACCTTCAGGACTAGACTCCAGGAATCTCCAGTCACAGGTTTGACCTTCAGGACTAGACTCCAGGACTCTCCAATCACGGGTTTGATTTTCAGGCCTAGACCCCAAAGCTTTCCAATTTTTGAGTCATAAGGTCATAAAAAAGTACAGCACAGATACAGGCTCTTTGGCCCATCTAATCTGTGCCAAACCATTTAAACTGCCCACTCCCATCAGGACCACAGCCCTTTATAACCCTCACATCCATGTACCTATCCAAACTTCTCTTAAACATTGAAATCAAACTCACATGCACCACTTTCACTGGCAGCTCATTCCACACTCTCACAACCTTCTGAGCGAAGAAGTTTCCCTTCATGTTCCCCTTAAACTCTTCTCCTTTCACTATTAACCCATGACCTCTAGTTGTAGTCCCACCCAACTCAGTGGAAAAGCCTGCTTGTATTTACCCTTTCTATACCCCTCATAATTTTGCATACTTCTGTCAGATCTCCCTCAATCTTCTGTATTCCAAGGAACAGTCCTAACCTATTCAATCTTTCCTTATAACTCAGTTTCTCCAGTCCTGGCACCATCCTTGAAAATTTTCTCTGTACTCTTTCAAACTTATTTGCATCTTTTCTGTAGGTGTGACCAAAACTGCACACAATATTCCAAATTAGGCCTCACCAATGTCTCATACAACTTGAATACAACATCCCATCTTCTGTACTCAATACGTTGAATTATGAAGGCCAATGTGTCAGAAGCATTTTTACGACCCAATCTCCCTGTGATGCCACTTTCAATAAATTATGGAACTGTATTCTCAGATCTCTTTTGATTTATCACACTCCTCAGTGCCCTACCGTTTACCATGGAAGATCTACACTAGTTGGACCAACTGAAGAGCAGCACCTCACGCTTGTCTGCATTAAATTCCATCTGCCATTTTCTGCCCATTTTTCCAGCTGGTCCAGATACTGCTACAAGCTCTGATAGTCTTCTTTGCTGCCAACTACACTCCCAGTGTTGGTGCCATCCATAAATTTGCTGATTCAGTTAGCCACATTATCATCTAGATCACTGATACAGATGACAAGCAGCAATGGACCCAACACCGATCCTCGTGGCACTCCACTTGTCACAGGCCTTCAATTAGAGAGGCAACCACTCTCTGGCTTCTCCCACAAAGCCAATGCCTAATCCAATTTGCTACTTCATCGTGAGTACCGAGCAGCTGACCCTTCTGGACTAATCTCCCATGTGGGTCCTTGTCAAGTGCCTTCTAGATAATATCCACTTTTGAAGATCTTACACATAGAAAATACATCTTTGCCAGAAAACAGCCCGTCCCAATCCACACTTGCCAGATCCTTTCTGATACCATCAAAATTGGCCTTTCTCCAATTTAGAATCTCAATCCACAGACCAGACTTATCTTTTTCCATATTTACTTTGAAACCAATGGCATTCTTATCACTAGATACAAAGTGCTCCCCAACACAAACTTCTGTCACCCTCCCTGTCTCATTCCCTAATAGCAGATTAAGTATTGCATGCTCTTTTGTTGGGACTTCTACGTACTCATTAAGGAAACTTTCTGAACACATTTGACAATCTCTATCCCATCTGGACCTTTTACTGTATGGGAGTCTCAGTCAATAGAGAGAGTCAGCAATTTCAAGTTCCTGGGTGTCAAGATCTTTGAGGATCAAACCTGGTTCTAACATATTGATGCAACTACAAAGAAGGCAAGACAGCGACTATATTTCATTAGGAGCTTGAGGAGATTTGGTTTGTCACCCAAGACACTTGAAAAATGCCTACAGATGTACCGTAAAGAGCATTCTGACAAGCCGTATCACTGTCTGGTGGGGTGGAGGGGGGCCTACTGCACTGGAAGCTACCAAAAGTTGTAAAATTAGTCAACTCCACCATGCATACTAGCCTCTATAGTATCCAAGACATCTTCAAGGACCAGTGTCTCAGAAAAGTGGTGTCCATCATTCAGGACCCCCATTATTCAGGACATGCCCTCTTCTTCTTATTACCATCAGGAGGGAGGTATAGGAGCCTGAAGGCACACACTCAGTGATTCAGGAACAACTTCTTCCCCTCTTCCCTCTGATTCCTAAATGGACATTGAACCCATGAACACTACCTCACTTTTATTATTTCTGTTTTTGCACTTTCTGAATTTAACTATTGAAAATGTAATACAGTATATGTAATACAATGTAAATATAGTAATATCTACTGTAATTGATTTACTTATTTTTTATGTTTTCCCGAGATTATTATGTATTGCATTGTACTGCTGCCACTAAGTTAACAAATTTCTCAGCATATGCCGGTGATATTAAACCTGATTCTGATATGTGTAAAGTTAAAATCATCTATTATCATCTAAACTTCATGTTTCTTGCAGCAGTCACCGAACTCTCTGCAGATTTGTGCCTCTAGATCCTGTGACAAGGGGGTGGTCTATAAAATAGCCCCATTAACATAGTCATTCCTTTCTTATTCCTCAGTTCTACCTATAAAGCCTCACTAGATGAGTTCTCCAGTCTGTCCTGACTGAGCACTGCTGTAACATTTACCCTAACTAGTAATGCCACCTGCCCCCTTTAATCTCTCCCGCTCTGTCATGTCTATAACAATGGAATCCCAGAATATTGAGTAGCCAGTCCTACCCCTCCTGCAACCAAGTCTCACAAATGGCTACAATATCATAATTCCAGGTGTTGATCCTTGTCCTGAGCTCACCTGCCTTCCTACAATACGTTTTGCATTGAAATATACACAGATCAGGACATCAGTCGCACCTTGCTCAGAATTTTGATTCCTGACTTTGTCTGAGGACTTAACAACATTTGCCTTCACAATCTTTCACTAAATGTTCTGGCACTCTGGTTCCCATGCCCCTGCACCTCTAATTTAAATGCCACTGTGAAGCACCAGCAAATCTTCCCGCTAGGATATTAGTCCCCCTCCAGTTCAGTAACAGACCATTTCTTCTGTACAAGTCCCACCTTCCCTAGAAGAGCGCTCAATGATCCAAAAATCTTATGCCCTCCCTCCTACACCAACTCCTTAGCCATTTGTAACAGTGTATAATCTTCCTAGTTTTGGCCTCACTAGCACATGGCATGGGTAACAATCTTAAGATCACAAACCTGGAGGTTCCTGCCCTTTAACTTAGCACCTAACGCCCTGAACGTACTGTGGTGAACTACATATACCTGTCTGGACACGCCCCCTGCTGACTGCTCCTGTGGCTCCTCCCACAGACTCCTGTATAAAGGCGATTGAGGCCTGAGCCCGGCCTCTCAGTCTCCAGGATGTAGTATGGTGGTCACTCACTGCTTGTTCCTTCTTCCAGTCAATAAAAGCTGATATCTCCTCGCCTTTACGTCTCAGAGTGAGTTATTGATGGTGCATCACATACTTGGCAGAATCTCATCACTCTTCCTCCCGATGTCATTGGTACCTATATGGACCACGACCTCTGGCTACTCACCCTCCCACAATGCTGAGGACTCGATCCAAGATGTCCTGGACCCTGGCTCTGGGAGGCAACATGCCATGCAGGATTCTCGCTTTCGTCTGTACAGTTTCCTTTGATGAATCCCCTATCATCACGGCTCACTTCTTCTCCCCCTTTCCTTCTGAGTCACAGTGTCAGAGACCTGGCCGCTGTGACTTTCCTCTGTTAGGTCAACCCACCCACCCCTCACATCATCCAAAATAGTATGCCTGTTGTCAAGGGGGATGTCCACAGGAGTGCTCTGCACTGGCTCCTTAACCCCTTCCCCTTCCTGACTGTCCTCCAGTCTCCTCTGACCTGCACCTTGAGTGTAACTATTAGCAAGTTGTTAGAAGCTGCAGCTGTTTAATGAAAACAAGTTATTTTTTCTTTGTGTAGGCAGTGCTTTAGCAAGCTCTCACACAGGATGATGGCACCACACTGCACATCGGCTGCGAAGCATTTTGATGTCAATTTCTCCTGGCGTGACTGGTATGGTTCTTGGAGTAACTGTCCCTGTGCTATTGTGGCCCAGAGCCTAGAGTGGCTGAAATCCTGCAGATAAATATGACTGAAGGTTATTGCTACAGTGTTGGCAGGGGTGCTAGGTGCCCCGTTGGATCTGTGATGTTGTAATTACCTCTAGGACCCACAGTGATATGTGTGGTACGATAACAAAGATGGCTGAGATAATTTCTGAGCTGGTTACTTCAAAGGTTTCTGCATTCTCTGATTGCCTACTGCTCTATCAACTTCATTCAAGATGAATCTCCTGCACATTGGCTGTTTGTCACTCTTTGCTAATGTATAGTTCCTCTTAAATTCTATTGTATTTCTTTATTTTTCTGTCAATAGCTGCAACAAAATGTATCTCAGTGTAGCACAGTATATAGCAGCACTCAGATAAGCTCTGGACCTAACTTGCTTGCTTGATAGGTGTGCAATGCATGCCCCTCTTGTTGAACATTGTTGAACTATCCTGGTGACATAGGGAGTAAATATACTGCTTACTGCTCGTGACACCATGACATTTCTGTCAGGACTTCCCTACCCCAGAGAAAAGACCACGGCTATTAACATTATCAATGCCCCTCATAATTTTATCATCCACTTTAGGATCATCTCTCAGCCCCTGCACTTCTGGGAGAAAAACATCCTGGCCTATCCAGGCTCGCATGTATCCATATACAACTCTGAAATTTGTTTTCTCCAGATAGCCATGACACAGAGAAGGAGCATGAAAGTCATTCAGAGAGAAACATCAAACCCACTTCCCCATGGCATCTCAACCATCAACCCTCCAAAACTTCCAGCTGCCTGCACGTAACAGAACAGGAACATCGACCCCCAAAAAACAAACCCTTCCACACACAAAAAAGCTGGCAGAACACAACTGAACATCAAACATCATTCTCCCCTCATACAACAAAACGGAAAAGGAATGGGTGATAAAAACACACACAATATGTAAACACCATAAACCTGAAAGCGTCCACAGGTCATAAATGCAGAACCACAATGTCATCCCTTGATAGCACTGACATTCATCAAAAGAGAGGGACACCACACGAAGGCCTACCCACCTGCCACAGTGAGCCATCAAACAAATTCTACCAAAGCCTCATATTCACAAGAGATTCTACAGTTGCTGCAAATCTTGAAGAACACACACACACACACACACACTCTCTCTCTCTCTCTCTCTCTCTCTCTCTCTCTCTCTCTCTCTCTCTCTCCCCCCCCCCGTCACTCACACGCACACGAAAACACCCCCACACCCAGAGATTCTCCACAGAACTCAGCAAGTTGTACAACGTCAGTGGAGAACAATAAACAGTCGTAGGTTCGAGGTGGGGATGAAGTAAGTATCTGTGGGGTGATAGGTGGAAGGTATGAAGGGCTGGAGGAGAAGGATTCTACTGCCAAGATGAAGCCACACTCACGCTGGAGGAGGAGCACCTCATATTCCATCTTGGTAGCCTCCAACCTGACAGCATAAATATTGATTTCTCCAGCTTCCAACAATTTCTCCTCCTCCCCCCTTCTTTCTTATCCCATTCCTCATTCTGGTTCCCCTCTCACCTCCTTCCCTTCTCCTCACCTACCTATCACCTAGCCTTGGTACCCCTTCTCCTTCCTTTTCTCCCTCGACCCTCTCTTTCCTCCTATCTGTTTTCTTCTTCATAAGTCCTTCATTTCTACCTATCACATCCCAGCTCCTTGCTTCACCGCCTCCCCCACCCATTCTCCTGGTTTCACCAATCACCTGCCAGCTTGTACTCCTTCCTTAACACCCACCTTCTCGTTCTGGGTTCTGCTCTCTTCCTCTCCAATCCTAGTGAAGGGCCTTGACCCAAAAAGTTGACTGTTTATTCCCCTCCATAGACGTTGCTTGACCTGCTGAGTTTGGCACGCTGTGTTTTAACCTCATATTTTCACACACTGTTCTCCACCTCCCAATTTTTGCTGGCTTCCTAAGACTCACTATGCCTTTTCACAGACTCCTTGTGACCTCCTCACGTTGCTTTCCTATAGAGTCAGAGAGTCATAGAAACAGGCCCTTTGGCCCATCTAGTTCATGCTGAACCATTTAAACAGCCTACTCCCATCCATCTGCACTGGGATCATAGCCCTCCATACCCCTACCATCTGTGTACCTATCCAAACTTCTCTTAAACATTTAAATTGAGTTTGCATGCACCACTTGTGCTGGTAGCCTGCTTCACACTCTCACGACCCTCTGAGGGAAGACGTCCCCTCATGTTCCGCTTAAATTTTTCATTTTTCACCCTTAACCTATGACCTCCAGTTGTAGTCCCACACAACCTCAGTGGAAAAAGCCTGCTTGCATTTACCCTATCTATACCCCTCATAATTTTGTTTAAAATCTCCTCTCAATCTTCTACATTCCAAGGAATAAAGTCCTAATATATTCAATCTTGTCATATAACTCAGGTCCTCCAAACCCAACAATATCGTTACAAATTTTCCCTGTACTCTTTCAACCTCATAAGACCATAAGGGTTAGAAGAATTAGGCCATTTGGCCCCTGTCTTCTACCATCTCCCAGTATCCCCTCATTCCCTGACCAATCAAGAATATATCAACCTCTGCCTTAAATATACATAAAGACTTTGCAAAGAATTCCACAGATTCCCTATTCTCTGGCTAAAGAAATTCCACCACATCTCCGTTCTAAAAGGACACCACTCTATTCTGAGGCTGTGTCCTCTGATCTTAGACTGTCTCATTATAGGTAACATCCTCTCCACATCCATTCTATTGAGGCCTTTCACCATTCGATAGATTTTAATGAGGTCATTCCTCATTCTCCTGAATTCTAGTGAATACAGGCCCAGAGCCATTAAGCACTCTTCACATGACAAGCCGTTCAATCCTGGAATAATTTCTGTGAACTTCCTTTGAGCCCTTTCCAGTTTCAGCACATCCTTTCTAAGATATGGGGCACAAATCTGCTCACAATATTCCAAGTGAGGTCTCACCAGTGCTTTATAAATTCTCAACATTACATCCTTGCTTTTATAGCGGGGCAAAGTTAAGATAGCGCCAAACAGTGTTTCCATTGCTTGTATTTTCGGAAACAGCTTTCTTTCTTTCTTTGATTTCTCTTTTTTCCCTTTGGAGACCCTGACCTGGAGTTACACTCTTACTTCAGTTCTTTGTGGGAATGGGACCTGCTCTTGGGGCCTCACGACTGGCCGCTTTTTGATATCCCAAGGATGTGGCCTGGAAGATGAGTGCGCCATCAGGTTTCTAGGATTTTATGGATATGGAGATGTGCTGATTCTAGGCCGGTGCCCCTGACTGAAGTGATGTGGGAGAACATGGAACATCGGGATCAGTAGGTTAGCAGGTACCTGGAGAACTGCACCTTTTTGGTGCCGACTCTCTGGGTGCAGAGCTCGGAAAAAACAACAGACTTCTAACTTCATAAATCAGTGAGTTGTTTGCTATGTCTCCCCTCTCGCTGTGAAATGGGGATACCTCTTTTTCCCCTATTAGGGAGAGAGCTTGTGGTATGTCAAATTAGCGGATGAACAAGTAGTTTTTGGGATACTGCATGTCTGTGCCTTTATTGATGCTTTGCTGCACACCCTGAGTGCTCGATAGAGTTTTGTGCTGGTGCGGGTGGGTGGGTGGGGGGGGGGGTGTCATTGCCTTACTGCTGCTTGTGCATGGGAGGGGGTGGCGAGGGGTCTTTGGTGTTCTAATGTTTTAACTGTCATCATTATTTGGGGCATTCCTTTATTTTTGAGGATATCTGTGAAGAAAAAAAATTTCAGGATGTATATTCTCTGACATTAAATGCACCTATTGAAACCTATTAAAATATTCTAGTCCTCTTGAAATGAATGCTAAAATTACATTCGCCTTCCTCACCACTGACTCACCTGCAAATTAACAATTAGGGAATCCTGCACAAGGACTGCCAAGTCCCTTTGCACCTCAGATTTGAGTATTTTCTGTCAATTTAGAAAATAGTCAACCCCTTCATTTCTTCTACCAAAGTGCATGACTATATATTTTCCAACACTGTCCCATCTGCCATTTCTTTGCCCATTCTTCTAATGTCTAAGTCCTCCTGTAGCCTCTCTACTTCCTCAAAGCTACCTGCCTCACCATCTATCTCCATATCATCTGAAAACTTGCCGACAAAGCCATCAATTCCATTACCCAAATCATTAACATATAAAAGGAGTCTATCCCAACACAGACCCCTGTGGAACATCTGCTACACCATTTCATCATGGCTGATCCAATTTTTCTCTCAGCCCCAATCTCCTGCCTTCTCCCAGTACCCCTTCATGCCCTGACCAATCAAGAATCTATCAAGCTCTGCCCTAAATATACATAAAGACTTGTCCTCCACAGTTACCTGCAGCCAGTCAGAAAAGGTTCCCTTTATTCCCAATCTTTGCCTCCTGCCAATCAGCCACTGCTTTATCCATGCTACAATGTTTCCTGTAATACCATGGGCTCATAGCTTGTTAAGCAGCCTCATGTGTGGCACCTTGTCAAAGGCCTTCTGAAAATCCAAGTACACAACATCAACAGATTCTCCTTTGTCTTTCCTGCTGGTTATTTTTTCAAAGAATTCCAACAGATTTGTCAGGCAAGATTTTCCCTTGAGGAAACCTTGCTGAATACGGCCTATTTTATCATGTGTCTCCAAGTATCATGAGACCTCATCCTTAATAACCAATTCCAACATCTTCCCAACCACTGAGGTCAAACTAACTGGTCTATAACTTTCTTTCTTCAGCCTCTTTCCCTTCTTGAAAAGTGGAATGACATCTGCAATTTTCCAGTCCTCTAGAACCATTGCAGAACCTAGTGACACTTGAAAAATCATTATTAAGGCTTTCACATTCTCTGCAGCCATTTCTTTCTGTGCTCTGGGGTGTACACTGTCTGGGTCAGGTGACTTATTTACCTTCAGAACTTTCAGTTTCCCAAGAACCTTCTCTCTAGTTATGGTAACTTTACACACTTCATGCCCCCGACACCTGGAACTTCCAGCATACTGCTAGTGTCTTCCACAGTGAAGACTGATGCAAAATGTTTGTTCAGTTCATCCACTATTTCATTGTCCTCCATTACTACCTCTCCAGCATTGTTTCTCAGCAGTCCAAAATCTACTCTCGCCTGTCTTTTACACTTTATGTATCTGAAGAAAATTTTGGTATCCTCTTTAATATTTTTGGCTGGCTTTCTTTTGTATTCCATCTTTACCTTCTTAATGACTTTTTAGTTGTCTTCTGTTGGCTTCTAAAAACTTCCCAATTCTCTAATTTCCCACTAATTTTTGGTCTATTATATGCCCTCTCTTTGGTTTTTGTGTTGGCTTTGACTTCTCTTGTTGGCCATGGTTGTTTCATCTTTCCTTTAGAATACTTCTTCCTCTTTGTGGGATAAGATCATAAGATATAGCAGCAGAATTAGGCCATTCAGTCCATCGAACCTTCTCTACCAGTCTATCATGGCTGATCTTGGATCCCACTCAACCGCATGCACCTGCCTTCTTGCCATATTTTGATGCCCTGACCGAACAGGAAACGATCAACTTCTGGCTTAAATATAATCACAGACTTGGCCTCCAACACAGTCAGTGACAGAGCATTCCACAGATTCACTACTCTCTGGCTAAAAAATTTCCTCCTTACCTCGGTTTGGAAAGGGCATCCCTCAATTTTGAGGCTGTACCCTCTAGTTCTGGATACCCCTATGACAGGAAACATCCTCTCCACATTCACCCTATCTAGTCCCTTCAACATTTGGCAGGTTTTAATGAGATCCCCCATTAAAAAGGCAGGAAGACCGAGCGGTGTCCATGACAACTACAACTGTGAGAAGTGCACACAGCTGCAACTTCTAACAAATTGTGTTAAGGAGTTGGAGATGGAGCTGGATGAACTCTGGATCATTTGTGAGGCTGAAGGGGTAATAAATAAGACAGGTAGAGAGGTAGTTAGAACTAAGGTGCAGGACACAGGAAACTGGGTGACAGTCAGGTAGGGAAAAGGGGTTAAGGAGCCATGGCAGAGTATTTTTGTGGCCATCCCCCTCAACAACAGGCATATCACTTTGTAAACTGTTAGGGGAAGGGGGCTGACCTGTCAGAGGAAAGCCACAGTGGTTGGGTCTCTGACGTGAGTCTGCCTCTGTGACTCAGAAGGGAAGGGGGAAGAAGAGGCACTCTGGTGATAGGGCACTCATTAGTTAGGAGAATGGACAGGAAGTTCTGTTGTCGAGAATGAGATTTCCAGATGGTATGTTATCTCCTGGGATATCTCAGATTGAGTCCTCAGCATTCTTAAGGTGAGCAGCCAGAAGTCGTGGTTCATGTAGGTACCAATGACATGAGTAGGATGAGTGATGATGTTCTGAATAGGGATTTCAGGGAGTTAGGTGCTAAGTTAAAGGGCAGGAACTCCAGGGTTGTGATCCCAGAATTGCTACCTATACTTGATGCTTGGGACGCTAGAACTATGAAGATTATACAGTTTAATACATAGCTAAGGAGTTGGTGTAGGAGGGAGGATATAAAATCTTTGGATCATTGGGCTCTCTTTTGGTGAATGTGGACCTGTACAGAAGGGATGGTTTGCACCTGAACTGGAGGGGGTCTAATATCCTAGTGGAAATGTTTGTTAATGCTAAGTAGAGAGGTAAAGGAATGGTAGATGGAATACAGTGCTGGAAAGTCATGCATGGTCTTGCACTTTGGTAGGAGAAATGAAAGGGTTGACTATTTTCTAAATGGAGAGAAAATACAAAAAACTGAGGTGCAAAGTGTTTAGGGAGTCGTTGTGCAGGATTCCCTAAAGGTTAATTTGCAGGTTGGGTCTGTGGTGAGGAAGGCAAATGTGATGTTAGCATTCATTTCAGGAGGATGAGGATATAAAAGCACGGATGTACTGTTGAGACTTTATAATGCACTAGTGAGGCCTCATTTGGAGTATTGTGAGCATGTTTGGGCGCCTTATCTTAGAAAGGATATGCTGAAACTGGGGAGAGTTCAAAGAAGGTTCATGAAAATGTTTCCAGGATTGAATGGCTTGTCATATGAAGAGCATAGAACCATAGACCCATAGAACACTACAGCACAGTACAGGCCCTTCAGCCCTCCATGTTGTGCCGACCCATATAATCCTTAAAAAAAAAGTTCTAAACCCACACTATCCCATAACCCTCCATTTTCCTTTCATCCATGTGCCTGTCCAAGAGGCTCTTAAATACCTCTAATGTTTTAGCCTCCACCACCATCCCTGGCATGTCATTCCAGGCACTCACAACCCTCTGTGTAAAAAACTTACCCCTGATGTCTCCCCTAAACTTCCCTCCCTTAATTTTGTACATACTTCCTCTGGTGTTTGCTATTGGTGCCCTGGGAAACAGGTACTGACTATCCACCCTGTCTATGCCTCTCATAATCTTGTAGACCTCAGTCAAGTCCTCTCTCATTCTTCTTTGCTCCAAAGAGAAAAGTCCCAGCTCTGCTAACCTTGCTTCATATGACTTGTTCTCCAAACTGGACAACATCCTAGTAAATCTCCTCTGCACCCTCTCCATAGCTTCCACATCCTTCCTATAATGAGGTGACCAGAATTGAACACAATACTCTAAGTGCGGTCTCACCAGAGATTTTGTAGAGTTGCAGCTCCATCCACAGCTCCTCCAATCTTCGTGTCATCTGCAAACTTACTCATCCATCCTTCTGCCTCTACATCCAGGTCATTTATAAAAGTCACAAATAGCAGGGATCCCAGGACAGATCCCTGCAGCACTCCACTAGTCACCAACCTCCAGGCAGAATACTTTCCTTCCACAACTACCCTCTGCTTTCTTCCTTTAAGCCAATTTTTAATCCAAACAGCCAAGGTTCCACTGGTCCCATGCCTCATGACTTTCCGGATGAGTCTTTTGTTACCTCTTTAAAAAACTCAATCAGGCTTGTGAGGCACAATCTTCCCTTCACAAAGCCATGTTGATTATCCATGAGTAGACTGTACTTCTCCAAATGCTCATAGATTCTATCCTTAAGAATCCCTTCCAATAGTTTGCAGACCACCGACGTAAGACTTACTGGTCTATAGTTCCCAGGTTTCTCCCTATTACCTTTTTTAAACAAAGGAACTATATTTGCCATTCTCCAGTCCTCTGGCACTTCCTCTGTAGCCAACGAGGATTCAAAGATCATAGCTAATGCTCCAGTGATCTCTTCTTTCAATTCCCACAACAACCTAGGGTGTATCATATCTGGCCCTGGGGATTTATCAATCTTGATGTTTTTAAGAAGATCCAGCACTTCTTCTCCCTTTATCTCCACACTGCCCGGCACATAGGCCTGCTCTATTTTGATCTCACCCTGATCAAGATCCTTTTCACTTGTGAATACTGAAGCAAGGTATTCACTTAGGACCTCCCCAACCTCCTCCACTCCAGACACATGTTGCCCTCTTTATCCTTTAACAGTCCCACCTTCATTCACGTCATCCTCCTGTTCTTCACATACGCATAGAACGCCTTGGGGTTCTCCTTTAATCCTACATGCCAATGCCTTCTCATGCCCCCTTCGAGCTCTCCTAAGTCCTTTCTTTAGCTCCTTCCTGGCTACCCTATATTTCTCATGAGCCCCTCCTACTTCCTGCTTCTTATATCTGACATATGTTTCCTTTTCCCTCTTGATGAGTTGCCTCACTTGTTTCGTCAGCCATGGTTCCCTTTTCCTACTATTTTTTTCCTTGCCTCAGTGGGAGAAACCTATCCTGAACCCAGCACAAGTGTTCCCTAAACTTCTCCACATTACTTCTGTGCTTTCCCCTTTGAACATCTGTTTCTAATTTACTCTCGCTTGTTGCTGCCTCATCCTTTCAAAGTTAGCCCTTCCGTTAAGCATTTTGCCATTTCGTCTGAATTTATCCCTTTCCATAGCTATGCTGAAGCTAAGGGAGTTGTGGTCACTCTCACCAAAATGCTCCCCCACCAAGAGGTCTGTCACCTGACTAGGTTCATTACCCAGAACTAGATCCAGTATAGCCTCTCCTCTCGTTGGCCGGTCTACATACTGTGTTAGGAATCCTTCTTGAACACACCTGACAAATTCAGCCCCATCTATCCCACTTGCACTCAGGAGGTGCCAGTCAATATGAGGGAAGTTGAAATCACCCTTAACTACTACCCTGTATTTTGTGCACCATTCTAAAATCTGCCTACTTATCTGCTCCTCAGTGTCTTGAGGGCTTTTTGGGGGCCTATAGACTACTCCCAGCACAGTGATTGATCCCTTCCTATTTCTGACTTCCACCCAGACTGACTCAGTGGACACTCCCTCTGGAGAGTTCTCCCTTTCTATAGCCGTGATACCATCCCTAACCAGTAATGCCACTCCCCCCTTTTCTACCTCCTATCCTATTCCTTTTAAAACACCTGAACCCCGGGACCTGCATCATCCAATCCTGCCCTTCCTCCAACCAAGTTTCAGTAATGGCCACAACATCATAGTTCCATGTACTAATCCATGCTCTAAGTTCATCCTCCTTGTTCCTAATACTCCTAGCATTGAAATAGATACATTTCAACCCCTTTAACTGGCTACAATTATGTTTCGTGCCCTGCCTGTCCTTCCTCATCAACTCGGAACTCTTAGCATCATGCCCTTGTCCTTCTACCTTAATCCCTGCACTCACATTCTGATTCCAACCCCCCTGCCAAACTAGTTTAAACCCTCCCCAACAGCTCTATCAAACTTGCCTGCCAGGATATTGGTCCCCCTGGGATTCAAGTGCAATCCGTCCTTTTTGTACAGGTCACACCTGCCCCAAAAGAGGTCCCAATGATCCAGAAATCTGAATCCCTGCCCCCTGCTCCATTCCCTCACCCACACATTAATCCTCCACCTCATTCTATTCCTATTCTCACTGTTGCGTGGCACAGGCAGTAATCCCAAGATTACAACCGTTGAGGTCCTGCTTTTCAACACCCTTCCTAACTCCCTGTAGTCTTCTTTCAGGACCTCTTCCCTTTTCTTATCTATGTCATTGGTATCAATATGTACCACGACCTCTGGCTGTTCTCCCTCCCACCGCAGGATATCTTGGACATGATCAGAAACATCCCAGACCCTGGCAGCTGGGAGGCAAACTACCATCTGACTTTCTTTCCTGCGTCTACAGAATCGCCTGTCTGACCCCCTGACTATAGTCCCCTATTACTACTGCCTTCCTCTCCCTTTCCCTACCCTTATGAGCCACAGGGCCAGACTCTGTGCCAGAGGCACGGCCACTGTCACTTCCCCCAGGTCGGCTGTTCTCTTCCCCCCCCCCAACAGTACTCAAACAGGAGTACTTATTGTCAAACAGACAGACAGACATATTTTATTGATCCCGAGGGAAATGAGGTTTCGTTACAGTTGCACCAACCAATAATAGTGTAGAAATATAGCAATATAAAACCATAAATAATTAAATAATAATAAGTAAATTATGCCAAGTGGAAATTAGTCCAGGAGCAGCCTATTGGCTCAGGGTGTCTGACACTTCGAGGGAGGAGTTGTAAAGTTTGATGGCCACAGGCAGGAATGACTTCCTATGACGCTCAGTGTTACATCTCGGTGGAATGAGTCTCTGGCTGAACGTATTCCTGTGCCTAACTAGTACATCATGGAGTGGATGGAAGACATTGTCCAAGATGGCATGCAACTTGGACAGCATCCTCTTTTCAGACACCACCGTCAGAGAGTCCAGTTCCACCCCACACAACATCACTGACCTTATGAATGAGTTTGTTGCCACAGCCACGGGGGTACTCTCTAGTACCTGACTCTTCCCCTTTCCCTCTCCTGGCTGTGAGCCACTTCTCTGTCCCCCGTGGCCCCGGAGTGACCACCTGCATGTAACTCCTCTCTATCACCTCCTCACTCTCCCTGACCAGGCGAAGGTCATCGAGCTGCAGCTCCAGTTCCCTATCACGGTCCCTTAGGAGTTGCATCTCGATGCACCGAGTGCAGTTGTGGCAGTCTGGGACGCCGGGAGACTCCAGGACCTCACACATCTGACACCGACTGTAGAAAACCGGCCTCACACACATACTACTTCCTTTTGCAATCAACAACTGCCTTGCCTCGTTCTGTTACCGCCAAAGCCCTTTGAGCCAAAGCCCTTTTACTCTGCTGCCTCTCACCCCACTGCCCGCTCCCAACGCTGCCTGCTGGATATGGCTGCCTTCTATTTAAACTGTTCACGCTCAACTGGCTGACGTCACGCGCCTGCGCAGTATGGCCTCTCTCTTCCCCCCAAGAACTCAAAATATCTTCCCGCTGAAAATCCTTAGGTGCTCTCCCACTGCCTTCTTGTTCGAATCTGATGGCTCTGGGCCTGTACTCACTAGATTTCAGAAGAATGCCGAATGACCTCATTGAAACCTACTGAATAGTGAAAGGCCTTGATAGAGTGAATATGGAGAAGATGTTTCCTGTGGTGGGAGAGTCTAAGGCCAGAGGACACAGCCTCAGAATGGAGGGGTGTCATAGAAACATAGAAAACCTACAGCACAATACAGGCCCTTCGGCCCGCAAAGTTGCGCCGAACATGTCCCTACCTTAGAAATTACCAGGCTTACCTACAACCCTCTATTTTACTAAGCTCCAGGTACCTATCTAAAAGCCTCTTAAAAGACCCTATCGTATCCACCTCCACCACTATTGCTGGCAGCCCATTCCACGCACTCACCACTCTCCGCGTGAAAATCTTACCCCTGACATCTCCTCTGTACCTGTTACCCAGCACCTTAAACCTGTGTCCTCTTGTGGCAACCATTTCAGCCCTGGGAAAAAGCCTCTGACTATCCACACAATCAATGCCTCTCATCATCTTATACACCTCCAACAGGTCACCTCTTTTCCTCCATCGCTCCAGGGAGAAAAGGCTGAGTTCACTTAACCTATTTTCATAAGGCATGCTCGTCAATACAGGCAACATCCTTGTAAATCTCCTCTGCACCCTTTCTATGGCTTCCAGATCCTTCCTATAGTGAGGTGACCAGAACTGAGCACAGTACTCCAAGTGGGGTCTGTCCAGGGTCCTATATAGCTGCAACATTACCACTCGGCTCCTAAATTCAATTCCATGATTGATGAAGGCCAACACACCATATACCTTCTTAACCACAGAGTCAATCTGTGCAGCTGCTTTGAGAGTCCTATGGACTCGGACCCCAAGATCCCTCTGATCCTCCACACTGCCATGAGTTTTACTATTAATACTATATTCTGCCATTTGACCTCACACTTGTCTGCATTAAATTCCATCTGCCATCTGTCCTTTTAGAATGGAGATGAAGAGGAATTCCTTTAGTCGGGTGTGGAGGCCAAGTCTTTATTTATACTTAAGGCAGAGGTTGATAGATTCATTGGTCAAGGGATGAGGGATATGGGGAGAAGGCATGAGATGGGCTGAGAGAAATGGGCCAAATGACCTAAATCTGTTCCTATATCTTATGGTCTAAGAGGAGCATCATACTAGCCCACCTGACATCTCTATTGTCCTAGCTGGGCAGATATAAAGGAGAAAAGGATCTTTCCTGTAGGTAAGTGACCAAAACTGCACACAATACTCCAAATCAGGTGTCAACAATGTCTTATACAACTTCAACATAACATTCCACCTCCTGTACTCAATAATTTAATTTACGAAGGCCAATGTGCCAAAAGCTTTCTTTACGACCCAATCTAGCTGTGATGCCACTTTCAATGAATTATGGACCTGCATTGCTACCACATTACTCAGCGCCTTACCGTTCATTGTGTAATGCCTACCCTGACTGGTTCTATCAAAGTGCAAAAGCACACACTTGTCTGCATTAAATTCCAACTGCCATCTGTTTTTCTAGCTATGGTAGCCTTCCTCAATGTCCTCTACATCCCCAATCTTGGTGTCATCTGCAAATATGGAGATCCTCTTAACCACTTTATCATCCAGAACGTTGATACAGATGACAAACAACAATGGACCCAACACTGATCCCTGTAGCACACCTCTAGTCACAGGCTTCCAGTCAGCGAGCCAACCATCTACTACCACTCTCTGGCTCCTCCCACTGAATCAATGTCTAATCTAATTTACTACCTAACCTTGAATGCTGAGTGATTGATCCTTCTACACCAACCTCCCATGCAGGACTTTGTCAAATCTATTCATATTAATAGATATACTATAAATATCTATAAGATAAATCATATCTATATATATATCCTTGCTTCATCTGCAGATTTAGTACACAGTACATTTGGTCTCTTAAGGTAAATCATGGTCATAAATCATAAATATTTGAGTGGTGAACACTAATCCCTCTGGAACACTCCTAACTATAGCTCGCAAACTATTTATCTCTGCTTTCTGCCTTCTGTTAATTAGCCAAACATCTCTTTGTACTACTATATCACTCAAATACTAAAATCTCCTCTCTTTAATCTGGCACCTTACCAAAAACCTCTTTGAAGTCCAGTCACAACTTTTACTGGTTCTCCATGATTGATCCTGCTCATGACACTTTCAAAGAACTCTAATAAATTTATCAAGCTCAATTTACTGGTTAGCAGGTTAATTGGTCATTGTAAACTGACATTAGGCTGGGTTAAGTCAGGGGACTGCTGGGTGGTGTGGCTCGAAGGGGCTGGAATGGCTTACTCTGAGCTGTATCTCAATAAATAAGTAAATAATAAATAAATTAGTGTCTTATAAAATCATGCCGATTCTGGTTACTTGTAATATAATTTACCAAGGGCCTGCTACAATTAGTTGATGGATTTCAGGGAGCGCCAAGGTAGTTTGGCAGTTATCGTGATGCTATTACCGCTCAGGCCATTGGAGTTTGGAGTTCATTTCTGTCGCCAACTGAAGGGAGTTTGTACATTCTCCCTGAGACCTCATGTGTTTTCACCGGGTGCTCCCACTGCTCAAAGACATATCAGTTAGTAAGTTACTTGGTCATTGTAAATTGCTAAAGGTTAGATAGGTGGATTGCTAGGCAATGAAGGGCTTAAGTGGGTCAGAAGGGCTTGTTCCATGTGGCAACTTTAAATAAATAACTAAAAAAACAAATAAAATAATACAAATTCCCTGTGGCAAGGTTAAGCTAACAGGCATCATGAGTCTGAACGGCAAGTTCTATTCCTCTATATTGGAATTAGTTTATGATGTGCTCATCAACTAGGCGGAGTGTGCACTGATATCTTCAACCTCTTGCTTCAGTAGTTTGAAGCACTCACCTGCTTCAAGCTGGCTACAATTATATTGGTGCCTAAGATATTGGTAACCTGCTTCTGAATTTATCATCTAGTAGTGCTTGCGTCCACAGCGATGAAGTGCTTTGAGAGGTTAGTGATGAAACATATCAACTCACGTGTAAGTAGCAACTTGGATCTGCTCCAGTTTGCTCACCACGGGTCCACAGCAGTCAGTTTGGATTGGGAACCACATCTCTCCACAGTCTCCATTGGCTCAGGCGCACCACAAGGCTGTGTGCTTAGTCCCCTGTTCCACTCGCTTTACACTTATGACTGTGTGGCTAAACACAGCTCCAATGTCATCTTTAAGTTTGCTGACAACACCACTGTCGTTGGTTGAGTCAAAGGAGGTGATGAATCAGCGTATTGGAGAGAGATTGAAAATCGGGCTGTGTGGTGCCACAACAACAACCTCCCACACAATGCCAGCAAGACCAAGGAGTGGATTATTAACTTCAGGAGGAGGAAACTAAAGGCCCATGAGTCAGTCATCATTGAGGATCAGAGGTGGATGAAGGTCAGTCACAGGGCCAGGCTCATTACCCAACACCAGATCCAGTACGACCCCTCCTCATAGTGTTTCAAGAAACTTTCCTGGACCCACTTAAAAAATTATGCCCCATCTAAACTCCCTGCACTAAGATGGTCTCAGTTGAATTGAATTGACTTTATTACTTATATCCTTCATATACATGAGGAGTAAAAATCTTTATGTTGTCTCCATTCAAATGTGCAATGTGCAATTATAGTAATTTATAGTAAATATTATTTACTCTCAAAATCTCAAAAAGGATAAAGATCCTACTGATTGTGTCTCATACAGACCTATTTCATTATTGAATGTTGATGCTAAGATTCTCTCAAAGGTAATGACTAATCAGTTGGAGAGTATTTTGGGTAAAATCATTTTAAAGATCAAACCGGCTTTATAAAGGGTTGTTATTCTTTTTCAAATGTTCAGAGACTATCTAACATTATATTTTTGCCCTCTTCTAAAACTCCACAATGTGTTGTATCTTCGGATGCTGAAAAGGCATTTAATCGAGTCGAATATAAATATTTATTCAATGTTTTAGAAAAATTTGGTTTGGTATTAATTTCAATAATTGGATTAAAATGATATGTAAAGCTCCTATTGCTACTGTTGTCACTAATAACTGTAGGTCTCCTTTTTTCAGCTATCACAGGGGACAGGACAAGGATGTCCATTAAGTCCTTTGTTATTTAATTTAATATTAGAACCCCTTGCTATTGCTCTTCGTGAAGCCAAAAATATTCATAGGATTCTTGTGAATGAGACCATGCACAAGATCTCTCTTTACACTAATGATTTATTGGTATATATATCTAAGCCTGAAGAATCCATTTCTGCTTTGCTAAAATTATTTGACAAATTTGGAGATTTTTCAGGATATAAAATAAATTTTAGTAAAAGTGAATTACTTCCTTTAAATGAATCTGTCTCTATATATGATAATATTCCTTTTTAAAGTTATGGATTCTTTTAGATATTTAGGTGTCATAATTACTAAAAAAAATAAGGATCTTTATAGAGCCAATTTTCCTCCTTTAGTCAACTCTATGAAGTACTCATTTAGTAGATGGAGCCCACTCACATTTTCACTTGTTGGTCGTATTCATGTAGTTAAAATGATGGTTTTACCAAAATTTTTATATTTATTTCAGAATATTCCTGTTTTTTTGACTAAGGAGTTTTTTGATCAGATTAATCCTATTATTCTATCTTTTTATTTGGGATAATAAAAGACCAATAATTAATAAATGTCATTTACAGAAGTTGAAAAAGGATGGAAGTCTCACTTTACCTAATCTAAGAATGTATTATTGGGCTGTTAATTTGCGATATATGCCCTTTTGGTTATATTGGGGTGATAGGAATGATCGGCCAGTTTGTGTAGACCTGGAACTGAGAGCTGTGGAACAGTTTTATTTAACTTCATTATTAAGAATTGTTCTACCTATACAATTAGCTAAAGTTGTTAATTTAAACCTATATCCTGTAGTTAAGCACTCTTTACAAATTTGGCTCCAATTCCAGAGTTTTTTTAATCTTAAAAAATTTAAACTTTGTAATATAATTTATTGTAATTTTTTTAAACCTTCCTGGAGTGATCCAATTTTTTTACTTTGGAAAAATAAAGGTATTAATTCTTTTTTGGATTATTTAAAGAAGGCCGATTGATGCCTTTTGAACAATTAGTCGATAAATATTCTCTCTCATATTCACACTTTTTACAATATCTTCAAGTTAGACAT
Organism: Hypanus sabinus; assembly: GCF_030144855.1. Taxonomy (NCBI): domain Eukaryota; kingdom Metazoa; phylum Chordata; class Chondrichthyes; order Myliobatiformes; family Dasyatidae; genus Hypanus; species Hypanus sabinus. The sequence continues at coordinate 184,980,071 of NC_082708.1, read as the reverse complement.
TTTTTACAAAAATATTTAAATAATTTTCCTTACATATTGGAGGCTGACTTGTTAGATACTATTATGAATATGAACCTTTCGATGAAAGGTTCTACTGGAAGAATTTATAATTCATTATTACAATGGGATAAGTGTCCCTTACTTAAGATTAAACAGGATTGGGAGAAGAAACTCAATTTGACTTTTATATGGGAGGATTGAATGCGGATTCTGAAGCTCGTTAACTCTTCTTTGATCTGTGCTAGTCATTCACTGATTCAATTTAAAATTGTACATCATTACCATTTGACAAAGGAGAGACTTTCTAAAATATTTCCCAATGTTGATAAGAATTGTGATAGATGTAAAACTGAGATAGCTACACTGACACATATGTTCTGGTCATGTTCTATATTAAAACAGTTTTGGAAGTCAGTCTTTTCGACAATTTCTAAAGCACTCAGAATCAACTTACAACCTAATAAATTGACTGTGCTTTTTGGAATAATTCCTCAAAATGTCCATGGTATTTCTGTGTCTGACCAACATGTTATTGCGTTTGTTACATTGATAGCTAGGAAGGCCATTTTGTTGAAATGGAAGGATATATCTGCTCCTACTTTGTCACAATGGTTCTCTCAGGTGATGCTGTGTCTCAGTTTGGAGAAAATTAGAAGTCGAACCTTTGAACCTTTATTTGATTTTGAGAAGAGATGGGGCTCATTTACTCATTACTATCATTTCAGTTAACTGATAGGTTTCCTCCATGATCTAAGTGTAATTTTTTTTTTGATATATCTTTCTTTCTTGTTGGCAGTTTGATGTTTATTTTTAGAAGCTTTTTGTATGCTGCACAGCTCCCGGGTTGTACCCTTAATGGGTTCTTTTTCTCTCTCACTTTTTTTGCTTAGTAGGGTTTTTTTATTCACAAAAATGTTCAATCTTTAAGATAATTTCTTCTTTTTTGAGGCATTGTAAGTGTTGTTACTTTGATGTACCTGTGTTATTTTTGAATAATAGTAACAAAAAGATTTGAAAAATAAAAAAAATATATATACACGGGATAGTCAATATAACATAGAAATACAGTTGCATCAGCATGAATTAAGCAGTCTGATGGCCCGATGGAAGAGCTGCCCTGGAGCCTGTTGTTCCTGGCTTTTATGTTGTGGTACCGTTTCCAGGATGGTAGCAGCTGGAGAAGTTCGTGGTTGGGGTGACTTGGGTCTCCAATGATCCTTTGGGCCCTTTTTATACACCTGTCTTTGTAAGTGTTCTGAATAGTGGGAAGTTCACATCTACAGATTCGCTGAGCATCATTTGAAATTGCCCATGACAACAAATCTCATTTCCTTAATCTGGTTTTATATCTGTTTTTCAATGTCCTGGTGGCTACTGGTGGTCAGTAGTACAATTCCATCTGTGTGATTACACCCTCTATTCCTGAGTTCAACATAAATGAACTCAGTGTCTGACACTTCCATTACGTCTCCCCTGAGAACAGCTATGATTTTGTCCCTGATTAGTAGTACAAATCCCACTCCCTGCACCTTTTACCTCCTCCTCTATCTTGTCTAACACTTGAAAAACCTGCCCCTCTCTCAACCAAGATTCAGCAATGGCTACAACATCATGGTTCCATGTACTGATCCATGCTCTAAGTTCATCACACTTACTCATAATACTCCTAGGCATTTGATAGGGTGCCACATGTGAGGCTGCTTAACAAGATAAAATCCTATGGCATTATAGGAAAGAGACTGGCATGGATAGAGGAATGGCTGACAGGCAGGAGGCAGCGAGTGGGAATAAAAGGGACCTGGTTGGCTGCCAGTGACTAGTGGCGTTCCTTGGGGGTCAGTATTGGGACTGCTACTTTTTACAGTTTGTCAATAATTTGGATAATGGAATTGATGGGTTTGTGGCAAAGTTTGTGGATGATATGAAGATAGGTGGAGGGGTAGGTAGTGCTGAGGAAGCAATGCGATTGCAGCAGGACTTAGACAAGTTGGAAGAATGGGCAAAAAAGTGACAGATGGAATACAGTGTTGGGAAATGTGTGATCATGCACTTTAGTAAAAGGGACAACAGTGCAGACTGTTATCTAAATGGGGAGAAGGTTCAAACATCAGAGGTGCAGAGGGACTTAGGAGTCCTCGTGGATGACTCCCAGAAGGTTAATTTACAGGTTGAGTCTTTGATAAAGAAGGCAAATGCAATGTGGGCATTTATTTTAAGCAGAATAGAATATAAAAGCAAGGAGATAATGCTGAGCCTTTATAAAGCACTAGTCAGGCTGCACTTGGAGTATTGTCAACAGTTTTGGGCCCCATATCTCAGAAAGGATGTGTTGTCATTGGACAGAGTCCAGAGGAGGTTCATGAGGATGATTCCGGGAATGAAGGAGTTAACATATGAGGAGGGTTTGGCAGCTTTGGGCCTGTACTCACTGGAACTTAGAAGAATGCGGGGGGATCTCATTGAAACCTACTGAACATTGAAAAGACGAGATAGAGTGGATGTGGGGAGGATGTTCCTGAGGCAGAGGTATCATGAACTAGAGGGCACAGCCTCAGAATTGAAAGGTGACCTTTTAGAACAGAAGTAAGGAGGATTTTTTTTTAGCCAAAGAGTAGTGAATCTGTGGAATTCTCTCCCACAGACTGTGGTGGAGGCCAAGTGTGTGGGTATATTTAAAGCGGAAGTTAATACTTTCCTGATTGGTCAGGGCATCAAGAGATATGGTGAGGAGGAAGGTGTATGGAGTCGAGTGGAATCCAGAATCAGCCCTGATGGAATGGTGGAGCAGACTCGATGGGTTGAATGGCCTAATTCTGCTCCTGTGTTTTATGGTCTTATTGGTCTTATCCATGGCTCTACCTTCATCAATTTGTTTTGCCACTTACTCAAAGAACTTAATCAAGCTTCTGCAGCGCGACCAGCTGACAATAAACTAATCTAAATCTAAACCTTACCACTATCATAAAGATTGTTGAACAAGAAAGACAATGATTTAAATGAAAGAAAATTCACAAACAATTTTTAACCACCATGCAGCAGAGATATTTGCAGTGTTGCATACTTGTGCTGGCTCTTAGGTAGATCTCTGAAGTTATTCCACAGTCCAGTTCCATAGTCTGGAAAAATCGTTACCTTTAATTATTTATCTGGTCCCGCCTTTGATCAGGTTTACAAGGAGCGCTGCTACCAGAAAGCAGCATCCATCATCAAGGATCTCCACCATCCGGGCCAAGCATATTTTTTCCTTGCTGCCATTGGGAAGGAGGTACAGGAGCCTTAGGTCCCACACCACTAGGTTCAGGAACTGGTGTTTCCCTTCAACCATCAGGCTCAGAAACAGAATCAGTTTAATATCATCAGCATATTGGCGTGGGATGGCGAGTCTGTCGGGACTCTGGGGACTTGTGGAAACTGTGTGGTGATTTCTTTTGAACTTATAGTCCTTTAACATCTTTGGACTATTTTTACTGTGCCCATAGTCTGTTTTTTTTAATCAATTATGCTATTGTTTGCACTGTTGTAACTATGTGGTTTTGTGCAGGTCTTGTAGCTTCAGTTTTTGGTCTTGTTTTGTCTGGTGGGATTGGAGCTCCTTTCCGGGGAACGCACTAAGACGGTAGCACAATATTAATACGCAGCAGCCTCTCCGGTCCCTGGATTTGGGAATTGCCAAACGTTATGTGAATTTTCTGGTGTAGTCTGTTTTGTCATATGATTTTGTGATATCATTCTGGAGGAACGTTGTCTCATTTTTTAACTGCATTGCATTTGTGGTTTCTAAATGGCAATAAACTGAATCTGATATGTTGTGAAATTTGTTGTTTTGTGGCAGCAGTACATTGCAATACATAGTAATAAACAAACTGTAAATTACAGTAAGTATATCTATATTAAATAGTTAAATTAAATAAATGGTACAAAAAGAGAAAAAAATAGTGAGGTGGTATTGATGGGTTTGATGTCCATTCAAAAATCTGATGGCAGGGGAGAAGAAGCCATTCCTGAACCAGCGTGATAACTACACTCACCTCAGCACTGAACTGATTCCACAGCCTATGGACTCACTTTCAAAGACTTGGCAACTCATGTTCTCAGTATTATTTATTTACTTATTTCTTTTTATTTGCACAGTTGGTCTTATTTTGCATGTTGGTTGTTTGTCAGTCTTTGTGTGGTGTTTTTCATTGATTCTATTGTACTTATTTGTTCTACATGCAAAATAAAATGAAACTCAAGTTAGTATGTGGAGATATTTGCGTACTTTGATAATAAATTCAACTTTGAACCTTGGAGGTTTCTAATGCCACCCCCTAAGTATCTGGCATCGCATTCATGATTGTAACAATTCACTGGCTAAAAGAATTTCTCTACCTTTTCTCCTTGGACTTTGTAACAGTTATCTTACATCTTTGTCCTTTGGTTACCATGAGAAGCATTTTCTCCTTATTTACTCTGTCAAAACATCTCATAATAAATAACATATAAGTGCATATTCCATTTACTGATAAGAAAGGAAGTCACTATAAATTAGATGGTATTATAGTCAAAGTTCTGCAGGAACAGGTTCATTAGGATAGGAGTGCTTTTATGTTTATATTTATTGTGTTCTAGTTTATTCTATTCTTCATACTTGTTGTGTTATTAAGCTACATCGGATCTGGAGTAACAATCATTTTGTTCTCCTTTACATTTGTGTACTGAACAATGACAATACACAATCTTGAATCTTGAATTTATTTATTTCTCCTTTATTCTGGACTTGCTTAAAAACCAATGAATCTCACAGGGATTGCTCTCTCCATGATTCCCTTGTCCATTTGTCCCTCCCCACTGATCTCCCACCTGGCCCTTAGCCCTGTTATTGGCCTAAACGCCTCCTCCCTCACTTCCATTCAGGGCCCTGAACAGTCCTCCTAGATGAGGCAACGCGGTGAAGTGCTGAGGTCGTCTGTTGTGTCTGGTGCTCTCGATGCAGCCTTCTCTACATTGGTGAGACCCCGTAGTAAACTGGGGGACTGTTCTGTCAAGCACCTCCACTCCATTGACTCCTCTTGTGCCACAATGAGGCCACCCTCAGGGTGGAGGAGCAACACCTAATGTTCTATCTGGGGAGCCTCCAACCTGATGACGTAAATATCGATTTCTTCCCTTTGCCTCTCCTCTTCTATTCTCCATTCTGGCCTCTTCCCCATCACCTCCCTCTGCATCCCTCTTCCTTCACTTTCTCCTATGGTCCACTCTCCTCTCCTACCAGATTCCTTCTTCTCCAACCCTTTATTTTTTTCTCCCACCTGGCTTCACCTATCACCTTCTAGCTATCCTCTTTCCACTCCCCCCCCCCCCACCTTTTTATTCTGGTGTCTTTCCCCATCCTTTCCAGTCCTGAAGAAGGGTCTTGACCTGAAACATTGACTGTTTATTTACTTCCATTGATGATGCCTGACCTGCTGAGTTTCTCCAGCATTCTGTGTGTGTTGCAGTGAAACTCTAACCACTCGTGGAAACCAGCTTTCGACTGTGTCTCTTGCCTCAACCAGAGCTTCTGAGAATGGAATTTATTGCCCTTTGCAAATTGCCCTGGTGAAGCCTTCTTAGATGACCGCAGATGTTCTGGGATGTACCCCAGCGTGGTTTAAGTATGGAGTGTCAGGACTGTGTGGCGTTTAGTTACCTTGTTATAGGAAATATGCCATTAAGCTGGAAGTGGTTCAGAGAAGATTCATGGACTGCAATGTCAATCACCTTTTTTCTGTCCACCACAAAAGGCAGGATCTCTTGGTGGCTTCCCACTTCAATTTGAATCCCCATTATCATTCCATGGCCTCCTCTACTACCACGCTAAGGCCAAACTCAGATTGGAGGTGCAACATGTCAAATTCAGTCTGGGTAGCCTAACCTGACAGTATAAACATCAATTTCTCTAGCTTCTGGTCAGTTCTCCCCTTCCTTTCTTCACTCTTTTTCCATTCCTCATTCTATTTCCCCTCTCAACCCCTTTCCTTCTCATCACATGCCCATCATCTCCCTCTAGTTTCCCTTCCCTTCCTTCCATGGTCCACTGTCCTGTCCTATCAGCCTTTACCTCATTCACCCATCACCTCCCAGCTTCTTACTTCCTCTCCCCTTCTCCATCCACCCACTTTCCCCCTCTCCTGATCTCACCTGTCACTTGCCAGCTTGTTCTTCTCCTCTTCACCCCACCATCTTATTCTGGCCTCTTCCCTTCCCTTTCTAATCCTGATGAAGGGCCTTGTCCCAAAATGTTGACTGGTTATTCCCCTCTATAGATGCTGTTTGACTTGCTGAGTTCCTCCAGTATTTTGTGTGTGTTTCTATGCAAGGATGCTGCCAAGACTCGAGTGTCTGAATAATCAGGAGAGGTGGGACATGCTGGGAATGTAGGAGACTGAGATGCGATCTTACAGAGGTGTATAACATCATGAGGTGCATAGAAAGAGTCATAGGATCATAGAAAAGTATAGCACAAAAACAGGCTCTTTGACACTCTTAGTCCATGACGAACCATTTAAACTGCCTAGTCCTATCAATCTGCACCCGGACCATAGCCCTCCACACTCCTCCCATCCGATTACCTATCCAAACTTCTCTTAAATATTGAGATCGAGCTCGCATGCTCCATTTGTGCTGGCAGCCCGTTCCACACTCTCACGACCCTCTGAGTGAAGAAGCTTCCCTTAAAATTTTCACCTTTACCCTTAACCCATGACCTCTAGTTGTAGTCCCACCCACCCTCAGTGGCAAAAGCCTGCTTTAATTTACCCTATCTATACCCCTCATAATCTTGTACACCTCTATCAAATCTCCCTCAGTCTTCTACATTCCAAGGAATATTCAACGTTTCCTTAAAACATAATAAATTTTATCTGACTTTCTTTCAATGTTATTTACATCTTTCCTGCAGGTCGGTGGCCAAAACTGTACACCATACTCCAAATTAGGTTGAATGTAACCATATACGGCCATATAACCATAACAATTACAGCACGGAAACAGGCCATCTCGGCCCTTCTAGTCCGTGCCGATGCTTACACTCACCTAGTCCCAGTGGCCCACACTCAGCCCATAACCCTCCATTCCTTTCCTGTCCATATACCTATCCAATTTTACTGAACCTGCCTCTAACACTTCTACTGGAATCTCATCCCACACAGCTACCACTCTCTGAGTAAAGAAATTCCCCCTTAAACTTTAGCCCCCTAACTCTCAACTCATGTCCTCTTGTTTGAATCTCCCCTACTTTCGATGGAAAAAGCCTATCCACGTCAACTCTATCTGTCCCCCCTCATAATTTTAAATACCTCTATCAAGTCCCCCCTCAACCTTCTTCGCTCCAAAGAATAAAGACCTAACTTGTTCAGCCTTCCTCTGTAACTTAGGTGCTGAAACCCAGGTAACATTCTGGTAAATCTTCTCCGTACTCTCTCTGTTTTGTTGATATCTTTCCTATAATTCGGTGACCAGAACTGTACACAATACTCCAAATTTGGCCTTACCAATGCCTCGTGCAATTTTAACATTGCATCCCAACTCCTATACTCAATGCTCTGATTTATAAAGGCCAGCATAGCAAAAACTTTCTTCACCACCTTTTCCACATGAGATTCCAGTCAAAAGACTGGACTCAGTCTTTTTCCCAGGGTTGGGGAAATGAAGGAATCTGAGGGGTCAACTCTTTCACACACTGACAGTGGTGAGTATGTGGAATGAACTGCCAGAGGAAGAGGTAGAGGTGGGGAGTCTAGAGTGCTGAGAAGGGAATGGTTTAGGAGGGACCTAAGAAGTTGATGTTTCACACAGAGGGTGGTGGATATTTGGAATGGACTGTCAGAGGAAGTGGTAAGGGTGGTTCAATTATGGAATTTCCTTGCTGAGAGCAAGGAAGACCCAAGGTTCGATCGATTAAAGTGCTATGCCAAATCGAGGTGTCTGAACCATCCATTTAAGCACCGGGCCTGATTGAAAAGGCCAGGGTGTCATGGCCTGAGGTGAGGGATAGGCCAGTTCAACTTGCTGCTGTACAATGTTTACTCAGCTCTGCGCTGAACTAAGGGTCTTGGACTCTCTCAGTGGACTTCAGTTCAGAATGCTATTTGTTTGCCTTTATTGCTTCTATGATTTGTTCTTTTTTTCCTCTCTGCACGTTGGCTATTCAACAGCCTCCTTTTTTTATGGGTTAGAAACATAGAAAGGCTCCTCAGGGTACTTTTGGGTTTCTCCGTTTTGCGACTGCCAGTAAGATGAATCTCAAGGTTGTATGATGTACACCGTACTGTGATAATAAATGTACTTTGAACTTTGAGAAGCATAGAGAGGAAAGGAATGGGGAGAGAATTTGGGCATAACAGAGGTTTAGGTGGGTAGCTTAGACAGCATGGATGTGTTGGTCTGAGGGGTCTGATTCCATTCTGCATTACTCTGTCACTGTCTGACACTGCTGTGGTCAACTGAATTCATACTTCCAGGACAGGAATGTGTTTGTCTTGGTGGGGAAGATGCAGGGTTAATAAGCGCCCACTGCCCTTGTTCTTCTTAAGGATTAGCTTTATTTGCCACATGACCATTGAAACATCCAGTGGAAAGTGTCGTTCGCATCAAATCAAATCAGCAAGCATGTCCAAGATGGTGGGGCTCCCTGAAGATGCACGATGATCATGTTATAGTTGTGAAGAGTGTCGGCAGGAAGACCACAATGTGTTGTTAGCATTTCTGGTCACTCAGCTGCAAGAGGGGTGCCACTCACCTGGAGAGGCTGCAGCAAAGATTCACAAGGATGTTGGCAGGGCTGGAGAGCTTGAGTTATGAGGAGGGACTAGATAGGCTGGGACTGTTTTCCCTGGAGTGTACGAGGTTGAGAGGTGATCTTACAGAGCTTTATAAAATCACAAGGAGAATAGATGAGATGGATGGTCACAATCTTTTACCCAAGGCTGGGCAATCTAAAGCTAGAGGGCATTGGTGTAAGGTAAGAGGAGAAAGAATTTAAAGGACAAATTGTTCATATGGAGGGTACAGAATGAACTGCAAAGAGAAGCGGTAGAAAAGATAGAAGAAGATGATCTTTGTCACAAGTGCTTTGAAACATTGAAACATACAGTGAAATTTGTCATTTCCATCAGCGACCTACACAGTCCGAGGACGTGCTGGGGACAGCCCGCAGGTGTTGCCACACTTCTGGTAGCATGCCCACAACTCACCAACCCTAACCCATATGCCTTTGGAATTTGGGAGGAAACCCACATGGAGTCAGGGAGAAAGTACAAACTCCTTACAGACATCGGTGGGAATTGAACCGCAATTGCAGGTACAATTACAACATATAAGCAACATTTGGACAGGTGCACAAGGAAAGGAAAAGTTTAGACAGAGGTTCCCAGCCTTTTTAATGCAATGAACCAATACCGTTAAGCAAGGGGCCCGTGGACCCCAAGTTGCAAACCCTAGTTTTGAGGAATATGGGCCAAACACAGATAAATAGGACTCTCCCAGGAAGGCACTGTAATCTGCATGAACCAGTTGGGCCAAATGACCTTTTTTTGTCTCTTGTGTTCTAGATACATTGTGGGCATTTAAGAGACTCTTAGATAGGCACATGGATGAAAGAAATATGGAGGGCTACGTGGAAGGGAAGGGTTTGATTGATCTTAGAGTAGGTTTAAAGGTAGGTACAACATTGTGGGCTGAAGGGTCTGCACTGTTCTATATTCTATGTTCTCTACAAAGTGCAACCTTATAAAACTCTAGTTAGGCCACATCTGGAGTATTGCTTACCGTTCTGCTCACCCTGTTGTAGAAAGGGCATTGAGGCTCCGGAGAGGATGCAGAAGAAGTGGGGTGGCACTGTAGCATAAAGGTTAGCACAATGCTTTGCAGTGCAGGTGACTCAGGGTTCAATTCCCACCACTGCCCATAAAGAGTTTGTACATTCTCCCTGTAATCATGGATTTCCTCCTATAATCCAAAGACGCAGATTAACTGGTCATTGAAAATGGACCCGTGATTAGGCTAGGATCAACTCGAGGGATTGTTGGGTAGCGCAGCTCAAAGGGCCAGAAAGCCTACTCCGTGCTGTGTCTCAATAAGTAAGTAATAAATTTTACCAGGATGCTGCATGGATTAGAGGCTGGAATGGCGGGGGCTGAGGGGAGATCTAATAGAAGTTTATTAGATTATGAGAGGCATAGATAGATTAGACAGACAGTATCTTTTTCCCAGGGTTGAAATGTCTAATGCCAGAGGACATGCATTTCAGATGAGAGGGGTTAAATTCAAAGGAGATGTGAGGGGCAAGTTTTTTACTCAGACTGCTGGATGCCTGGGATTGTGGTACAGGCAGAAACATTGGGGACTTTTAAGAGACATTTAGACACATGAATGGAAGGATCTGGATAATTAGGGATAGTTTAGTTAGCTGTTCGATTGCTAATTTATTTGCTTTGGCACCACGTTGTGGGCTGAAGGGCCTGTTCCTGAGCTATACTGTTCTATGTTCGATTTCTATGTTCTTTAAGAAGTGGCGACCTGTACCAGCCGACATCCTGACTGAGATGGCAGACTCAGGCAGAGCAGGTGATTGGGTAGATTTCACCTCAGAGGCCCCTTTTATTCCCTAATGAGGGAGAGGCCTGCACCTATTTCAAAGCGGTCACTCTGACAGAAACTGAAACACACAAAAGAGTTAGATGGTTCCAGCAGACTGCACTGAAGATATGCGGCGCTTTAATTGACGGGGAGTGGGGAGCACCTTCTTGGGAGGCATGCCCTCTTTGTAAAAGCTGCATTCCATGTCTCTACGGAGGTGAGACGAGGTCATAGCATTCCAGTCATCTGAAGATCGTCCACGTTGTCTGTCTCACACCACGAGCGAGTCACCTGAGGGAATTCTCTTTCATCCGGGACAGTACATTGGCACAGGTAGCAGAGCTGCAGCCCCACATCCCCACAGACTCGGGATTCATCCCCACCTTTGGTGGGAAAGGTCAGCGTGAGATCGTAGGCCGAAGGGCCTGTACAGTGCTGACATGTTCTCCACTGTACTGTCCTATGTTCTATGTTCTGCCGCTGTCTACGTGGAATCTGCACACTCACCCTGAGACTGCGAGCTTTTCTCACACATCCCAAAGACACTTGAGTTGGTTGGTGAATTCACCATGGTAAACCGCCCCTAGTATATAGGTCAGTGATAGAATTAGGGAGAAATACAAAAGCCCTAAAGCATGTACCAATATTGCTATTTTCCCTAGTTGAAATGGCTAATTCAAGGGTGACTTGATAGAGGTGTGTAAAATGATAAGACACACAGATCAAGTGGATACCCATAGACTTTTCCCCAGGGTACAAGGTGAGAGTGTGTAATTTTAAGGTGATTAGTGGAAAGTATAGGCAATGTCAGATGCCTATTTTTTAAACTGAGAGTGATGGGTGCATGGAACCAGGAGTGCTGGTAGAGGCAGATACACGGGAGACATTAAAGAGACTTTTAGATAGGCATGTAGATGGAGGAAATTGAGGTCTATGTAGGAGGCAAGGGTTAGATTGATCTTAAAGAGGGTTTAAAAGGTCGACATAACATAATGGGCTGAAGGGCTGTCATCATCATCGTCATCATTATGTGCCATGTCGTATGACGTGGGCAAGCATGGTCCCATGATCATGATTGTTCTTGACAAATTTTTCTACAGAAGTGGTTTGCCATTGCCATCTTCTGGGCAGTCTTTACAAGACGGGTGACCCCAGCCACTATCAATACTCTTCAGAGATTGTCTGCCTGGTGTCAGTGGTCACATAACCAGGATTTGTGATCTGCACCGGCTGCTCATCCGACCATCCACCACCTGCTCCCATGGCTTCACATGACCCTGATCAGGGGGTAACAGGTGCTACACCTTGCCCAAGTGTGACCTGCAGGCTAGCAGAGGGAAGGAGCGCCTTACACCTCCTTGGTAGTAACGTATCTCCAGTCTGCCACACAAGTACTATGATTTTCATAATATTATTGAACAGTTCCCTAGAATGAAAACAATAGAATGGACTATTGGCCTCAAAATTTACGTTGTTATGATCTTGCACCTTATCATCTTCCTGTACTGCAGTTTCTCTGTAACTGTTACACTTTATTCTGCATTGTCACTGTTTTACCTTGTCCTAGCTCAATGTGTGATGACCTGATCTGTATGAACAGTGCGCAAGACAAACTTTTCACTGTATTTCTGTGCATGTGACAATAATAAAACAATACAACTTAATTCAGTAGACACAATAAATTCTGCAGATGCTGAAAACCTAGAGCAACACACACACACACACACAAACTGCTGGAGGTACTCAGCAGTTCAGGCAGCATCTATGGAGGGGAGAGCCCAGCCAACTGTTGGGCACATCTACATGAAACCCTGTCATAGGAAAGCAGTATCCATCATTAAAGATCTCCACCGCCCTGGCCATGCTCTCTTCCAAGTCCAATTCACTGATTTATTGGTGGAGAGCGGAGAAGCTGCGTGGCCTCGGTCATAGCAAGGACTAGGCCTCAAGCTGGGGTGTGGCCTGTTACAGCCGCCCAGGAGAGAGGAGTTGGAATAGCTGTGCTCCACTGGAGGTGGTGTGGTGTGGCATCCAAGCTGGAAACATCACTGCCTGCCCCTGTGTTTGCTTGGCAGAAGACAAGCTGTATTGTGTTCTCTGCAGACTGCTGAAACATTCATGGACTATATGTTTTTGCATGACTCTATTTTACTGACATTTTATGTGTGCCTTGTGCTGTGTGTGACATTTAGTACTGAGTTTTGTACCTTGGCCCTGGAGTAACACTGTTTTGTTTGGCTGTATTCATTGGCATTCATGTTTGGTAGAATGACAATTAAACTTAAATTTGATCCATTTAAAAGTGAGTTGAAGAGGAATTTCTTCAGGCAGAGACTGGTGAATCTGTGGAATTCGTTGCCATAGAGGATTGTGGAAGCCACGTCATTGGGTATGTTTAAAGCAGAGATTGATATGATCTTGATTGTAAAGGGGTTAATGGTTAAGTGGAGAAGTTGTGAGTATAGGGTTGAAAAATAATTAGCCATGATTGAATGGCAGAACAATGGGCTGAATGACATAACTCTTATGATCTTATGAACCTGGGAATTGGCTGTAGAACATCTTGAGATACTGAATGTAGACAGACAGAAAGAAACAGCAGATATTGGAATCTAGCGTAAAAATCTAACTACTGGAGGAACTCCACGGGTGAAGCAGCATCTGTCAGAGGATATGGAGAATTGTCATTTCAGATTGAGACCCTTCAAATGGATTGAAAGATAGAGAAGAGATTGCTGGTACAATCAGGGAGATTGCCCAACAGTCAAACTATCTCCTTCTCATCTTTCAGTCCCAATGAGGGATCTCAATCCTAAACGTTGACTGTCCAATTTCCCCTACTGATGCTGCCTGACCTGCTGAACTTACACTCTGGAGACAAGGTGATGAAATCAAATTAAAAGCACGGTAGTGTAGCAGTTAGTGGTTGGCACAATAGCTTTACAGCACCAGCGATTACCAAGCAGGGTCTGATTCCTGCCATTGTCTGTAAGGAGTTTGTACGTTCCCCCAAGACCATATGGGTTCCCTCTGGTTGCTCTGGTATCCTCCCACATTCCAAAGACGTGTGGGTTAGGGTTAGTAAGCTGTGGGCATGCTGTGTTGGTGCCAGAAGTGTTGCAGCCTCTATTCCCTCAAGGCCCCTTGGGTGTGTGGCCGCACGGTAACTGAAATGCTCCCACTCACATAGCCTTTGTTGCCGTGCAGCTGTTATAATGTTTTATTAAAAGTCGGCGCAGTTTTCAGGCCCGGTGAAAATTTCCTGCTCAGAGCAATGTGCGGCTATAAAAAAATCTCAGAGGGAATGTTGGTGGCAACACTCGCAGCTTGCCCTCAGCACAATCCTCGCTATAACACTCGCTGATTTGATTTGATGATAATGACATGTTTCACTGTGGGTTCCAATGTTTCAATGTACATGTGACAAATAAACCGAATCTTTAATCTTTACCTTAATCAACCCTCAAGAGACCATGTTATTCCATGAAAGATAAAACAACATACCCCACTTTTCCATATAATCCTCATTCTTTAATCATGAGGGCACACTCGTCTCCTTGTTGCATTTTACATACAGATGCAATAAATAGCAATCTTTAAAATAGTCATAAAAATTATTTTCATACACTTTACACTGTATAGAAAATGAACCAGACTGTTACTGGAAATTATTTTCCAAGTCAGAGATGATGAATGTGTAATCTGAAGTTGGCCTAGACCATTGGCTCCAATGAAAGCAATCCACAGTGTTACTGTACCAAGCCATTTCCAAACCAGCGATCCAGACTCTTTCATCACGTCTTGCTTTGCGTTTAATAGAGTTTCTGACCAGTTCCCAAACATAAATGATTTATTTTACACATAAGTGTCCAGCTTTGATATCTTTCCTGGCGATGTCTTTTCACCCCAGCCAAACAAAGAATCATGTGTTTCACTTGCCTGTAGCTCTGTAGTCTATCAGTAAGCACTGTCACTATTTTTTCAGGGCTCCATTACGGTATGTGTGTAAGATGAAATCCGGGGAAAAAGTGTGCCTGGCAGACAAGTTGCTCACAGCAGGTTTTCCTCCTCCTTAGGAAGTCTCTCTTTCCTCTACTTCCTGAGAAGCTTGCGGAGATCCGGCATGACGTCTAAAACTTCACCAGACCTATAAATGTGTGGTGGAGGGTATATTGACCCTCAGCGTGGTATGGAAACCCCAATGTCCTTGAATGGAGAATTCTGTGAAACGTGGTGGATATGGCCCAGTCCACCACAGATAAAGCCCTCCCACCCATTCAGCACATCTCCATGGAGCGTTGTCACAGGAAAGCAGCATCCATCATCGGGGACCCCCACCGTCCAGCTCATGCTCTCTTCATGCTGCTGTCGTCAGGAAGAAGGTGCACGAGCCTCAGTACTCAGTTTCAAGGACTCTTCATCTCATGTTCTCAATACTTATTGTTTATTATTGTCATTTCTTCTTTTTCTTTTGTATTTGCACAGTTTGTTGTCTTCTTTACCCTTGTTGCCTGCCCTGTTGAGTGCTGTCTTTCGTTGATTCTATTACGGTTACTGGATTTCCTGAGTACATCCACAAGGAAAGAAAATCAGGGTTGTATATGGTAACATGTATGCACTTCGATAATCAACTTACTTCGAACTTTGAACATTGTGTAAATCTGAACAGAAGAGCATCTGATATCTTGCCTCCCATCTTTCGAGTTTTGGCTTTGGTCTCTAGAGTACCTCCACCCACGGAGCAAGTACCCAGTATGTCCTCTGTAACACTTCAACTTTTAAATGTGCCTGGAGTTTCCCAGGCTTCCTTTCAGGGTGTCCGCCCTAGAAATTCCCCTCCTAGCAGCTCGGCAATGTATTTCACATTTGGGTACATTTCTGAAATGGATCCATTCCCGAGAACGGTCGGCCAGTGATTCCGTTGACCCTTTGCCAACATGTCCATAATACAAGCGGCTCAGAAGCATTTGAGTTTGTACAAGAGCCTTGTCGAGCAGTGTCTATCAGCTAGAACTGATAATCATCTTGTCTCTCAAACTCCACCATCCCATAAACAGGAGGGCTTGGAAGTTGTCTCAATGTGACAAAGTAAGGCTGTGAGTCCAGTTTGAAATCGCTGAGATAAAAGTTTTTAGAGAACTTGGAAACAGTGCTCCCTTGTTTTTAACCCAGCCTTAACTTGCCATTGATCACAAAAATGTAAATAATAATTGAAAGGATACAATAATAATTACACACATTAACAGATTCTGTACAATATTATTCCTGAATTAACTCTATAAACTTATAAAACAGAAGAAAGTCAGGAAAGATTGGAGAACTTTACAATGTTTGACAAACAACTGTTCAATTTTTGTCTTTGGGTGTTGGGTAAGGGTCAGGGTTACCAAATCAGGTCATTTCAGGGTGGGCAACAGATTTTGGCTTTGCTAACCACAAGCTCAAGAGATTCTGCAGATGCTGCAAATCTAGAGCAACACACACAACATGCAGGAGGAACTCAACAGGTCAGGCAGCATCAATGGAAAAGAGTAAACAGTCGACATTTTGGGCCGAGAACCTTCAACAGGATTTGAAAGAAAGGGGAAGAAGCTGGAATAAGAAGGTGGGGGGAAGGGGAGGGTGTGCAAGATTTGAGGTGATATGTGAGACCAGGTGAGGGGAAAGGTGGGTGGGTGGGGACATGGGATGAAGTGAAAAGCTGGGCAAGTGATAGGTGGAGGAGGTGAGGGACTGTAGAAAAAAGGGATTTGATAGGAGAGGACTCTGGGCCTTGGAAGAAAGGGAAGGAGGAGGGGCACCAGAGGGAGGTGAGGTGAGAAGGGATGAGAGATAATTAGCATGGGGAATGGAAAAAGAGAGAGGAGGAAAGGGGGAGTAATTACCAGACATAGGAGAAATCGATGTCCATGCCATCAGGTTGGAGGTTACCCAGACAGAATATGAGGTGTTGATCCTTGCTAAATGGTCACATCCCATAAATGAAGTGGAAAAAAAAGCCTGAAGAAAACCTGAAAGAGATGAAAAGCTGGAAAGGGTGCAGAGAAGATTTACGAGTATGTTGCCATGATTGAAAGGCCTGAGATATAGGAAGATGTTGGGCAGGGTAGAACTTTATTTCTTGGAGCGAAGAGCTCTCAGGGGTGACCTTATGAAATCTGTAAAGATTTAATGGGAACCTGAGGGCAACCTTTTCTCCCAGAAGGTGGTATATGTTTGGAACAAGCTGCCAGAGGAAGTGGTAGAGGCAGGCACTATGATGTTTAAAAGATTATTTGGACAGATACATTGACTGAAATATTTAGACCAGGGGTTCCCAACCTGATGATCATGGATACCTGTTAATGGTAGGGATACATAGCATCAAAAAGATTGGGAGCCCCTGGTTTAGAGGGATATGGACCAAATGGTGGTAAATTGGACTAGCTTAGATAGCATGGGCCAGTTGGGGGAAAGGGTTTCTTTTGCTTCTCTGTGAGTCTATGAACCTAAGTAATAATTATATGATGGCAAACTTGGTTTTAGGAAACCTTCAGAAGCTAGTGGTAAAGAATAAAGTGAAATAGAAATAGAAATGAGAAGGTCACAGTAACCTCAAGAATTCATAGTTCTATAATAAGCTCAGGTAGGGGGTGAGGGGGTGCTAGGGTTAGTGAACTGGGGAAGGGAACACTTAGCTACAATGAGTGAGCTCATGCAGCCGACAGCATGGCAAACTGCCTCTGTAGCAGACAAGTTTTCCGTCCCAGCACATCAGAGCTTAAAATGGTCTCTTCAGGCACACCCCCAACACTGGAAGCCGATAAGCTTGTGGTATGTCACTAGGTGTTTCCCCACAGCTGAAGCAAGCTTGGACCCAACCTCCCATCCTGTCTGACTGCACCACTGTGGTGCAACTTGCACAAAGGGGAACCTGTTAGAGAGGGGAGCCCTCTCCTGGTTTCTCTGAAGCAATCAGACTGCAGACTCAGCAGCAGGTTGTCAAGGAGCGGTGCCTAACCTACCCAGAATTCTGCAGCAAAAATGGCTGTTTTATAAATAACCTAAATACACACATACACATACATTCACACACACAACCACACCCAGTTTCCCTATAAATATAGGTCAGCTCAGAACAGTTCCTTTCATGAGTATAAAAATAAAGCTTCTTTAGTCTTCAGAAAACAGAAACCCAAGCACACAAACTTTTATCTGTGGCAGCCAGCGGGCTGATGATGAAGGTCCTTCAGGCTCTAGCTGGCCTCTGATGGCGAGTTCGCCTCGTCCTTTTAGTCACTGTGGTGTATTTGAAGGGTTTATGATGCTCCTCCTTATCCTTGGGAAGCCTTTTCATGAAATGCACCTCCCTCTGGTTCTGCTCCGTCTTGGATCCCTTTCTTGGCCGCCCTTTCCTGGTGAATCCCAGGTACCACCCCTTGTACTTGGCAGACATCAGTGCTGTGTAGTTATTTTCCAGCACTTCCTCGACGAACACACATTCGCGATTCTTCCCATTGACCTGCAAAGCAAAATAAGACTGAAATCACAAAGGGAGAAGGGGAACGGTAATGGAACCATTGAAGGAAGTTCTTCAGCCCTTCTAAACACAAGAGATTCTGCAGATGCTGAAAATCCAGAGTAACACACACAAAGTGCTGAGGGAACTTGTCTCCATCATGGGCACTAGACTCCCCAACATCAAGAACATTTTTAACGGGTAATGCCTCTAAAATGCAACATCCATCATTAAGGGCCCCCACCACCCAGGACATTCCCTTATTTATTGATTGATTTATTGAGCTACAGCATGGAATAGGGCCTGTGAGCCCTTTGGGCTACACTGCTCAGCAGTCCCCTAATTTAATCCTAGCCGAATCACAGGACAATTTACAATGACCAATTAACCTACCAACCAGTATGCCTTTGGAGGCAAAAAGAAACCTGAGCATACAGAGGAAACTCTCGTGGTCATTGGGAGAACATACAAACTACTTACAGGCAGTGGCAAGAATTGAGCCCAGGTAACTGGTACTGTAGAGCATTGTACTAATCACTACACGACACTGTTACAACCCCCATCAAGGAGGAGGTACAGGAGCCTAAAGACACACCTACATACATATACACATATATGCTTTATTATATGGATGAGGAAGTGGAGGGATGGTTATTAAGTTGGCTGATGACACAAAGGTTGGGGGTGTTGTGGATAGTTTGGAGGGCTGTCAGAGGTTACAGTGAGACATTGATAGGTTATAAAACTGGGCTGAGAAGTGGCAGATGGAGTTCAACCCGGATAAGTGTGAAGTGGTTCATTTTGGCAGGTCAACTATGATGGCAGAATATACAGTTGGCCCTCCTTATCCGCGAATTCCACATGCACGAATTCAACCAACTGCAAATTGAGAAAACCCCGAAGTGCTCTTCTAGCACTCATTGTTCGAGCATTGTTCGCCTCGCGTCTCATTCGTTCGTAAATTATACGTGAAAAAGCTCTTGGTCTCTATGAGCACTACTGTGATGGAATTGATGAGAGCGAGAGAAAATTGCTTAAGGCTAGTAAGGGATGGCTGGCTGGCTATGTAAGGCGCTACAACTTCAAGAATGTAAAGATCCTGACTTTAGCATTATTGAACTTCCTCCAAAGTATTCTTATTCCCTAAACAAGACAGTGTAACAACTACTGTACAGGTATTACAAGTCTTGCTCGTTGTTTGATCATTGTTCGCCTGGCATCTCGTTTGTTTGCTGCTTGTGTTGTGAGCGAGAGGAACATGTACAGTTTTTTTTCTTGTCAATATTCCCTAAACAAGACAGTGTAACAGCTATTTACATAGTATTTCCATTGTATCAGGTGTTATAAGTTCTGTAATCTAGAGATGATTAGATGTTTTACTAGTTGTTTGATCATTGTTTGCCTCACAACTCGTTCATTCGCAGCTTGCTTTGCAAGCGAGAGGAACATGTACAGTTTTTTTTGTCAATATTCCCTAAACATTACAGTCTAACAATTGTATTTACATTGCATTAGCTATTATAAGTAATCTAGAGATGATTTAAAGTATACAGGAGGATGTGCGTAGGTTATACGCAAATACTACGCCATTTTATATAAGGGACGAGCGTCTGTGGGAGGTCCCGGAACCAATCCCACGCGGATAAGGAGGGCCGACTGTAGTACTAATGGTAAGGCTCTTGGCAGTGTGGAGGATCAGTGGGATCTTGGGGTCCGAGTCCATAGATGCTCAAAGCAGCTGTGGAGGTTGACTGTGGTTAAGAAGGCATACGGTGTATTGGCCTTCATCAATCGTGGAATTGAATTTAGGTGCCGAGAGGTAATGTTACAGCTATATAGAGTCCTGGTCGGACCCCACTTGGAGTACTGTGCTCAGTTCTGGTTGCCTCACTACAGGAAGGATGTGGAAGCCATAGAAAGGGTGCAGAGGAGATTTACAAGGATGTTGCCTGGATTGGGGAGCATATCTTATGAAAACAGGTTGAGTGAACTTGGCCTTTTCTCCTTGGAGCGACAGAGGGTGAGAGGTGACCTGATAGAGGTGTATAAGATGATGAGAGGCATTGATCATGTGGATAGTTGGAGGCTTTTCCTCAGGGCTGAAATGGTTGCCACAAGAGGACACAGGTTTAAGGTGCTGAGGAGTAGGTACAGAGGAGATGTCAGGGGTAAGCTTTTTCATGGAGAGTGGTGTGTGTGTGGAATGGGCTGCCGGCAACGGTGGTGGAGACGGATCCGATAGGGTCTTTTAAAAGACTTTTGGATAGGCACTTGGAGCTTAGAAAAATAGAGGGCTCTGGGTAACCCTAGTAATTTCAAAGGTAGGAACATGTTCGGCACAACTTTGCGAGCCGAATGGCCTGTATTGTGCTGTAGGTTTTCTATGTTTCTACATTTCTATATATAGTACAGTGCAAAAGTTTTAGGCACATAATAAAAAATTCTGTAAAACGAAGATGCTTTCAAAAATAATGAAATGAAAAAATTCTAAATATCAAAAAATTACTGTTAAGAGCAGTAAACAGTAGAAAAAAACTAAATCATATCAATATTTGGTATGACCCCCCTGCCTTTAAAACTACATCAATTCTCCTAATGCAGTTTTATAAGAAAATCATTTGGTTGGTTGCTCCAAGCATCTTTGAGAACTTGCCACAGTTCTTCTGTAGATTTTGGCTGTCTCACTTGCTTCTGTCTTGCTTGGTATTCCCAGACAGCCCTGATAATGTTGAGATCAGGACTCTGTGAAGCCCATACCATCTGAAATCATATAAGAAGTCTAGGGTACCTAAGACTTCTGTATAATACTGTACATATTTTTCAATGTAATTTATAGTTTTTAAAATCATTATGCATTGCAATGCAGTGCTGCCACAAAACAATAAATTTCATGATTTTTGCTGGTGATACTAAACCTGATTCTGATTCTGATTCTGAGGTCAGGAAAGGAATAACCAGTCAACGTTTCCGGTTGAGATCCTTTATCAGGTGTAATGAAGGGCCTCAGTCTGAAACATAGAATGTTTGTTCCTTTTCCACGGATGCTGACTGACCTGCTGAGTTCCTTCAGCATTTTGTGTGCGTTACTCCCTTAGCCCTTTGCTCCATACTGGCCAAAAGCAGTGCTCCATTCTGTCTCCATTGCTCTGTGCAAGTCTTTATTCAGATTAGCTTTATTTGCCACATGTACATCGAATCATACGGTGAAATGCATCATTTGCGTCAATTCAAACCAGCGAGGATTGAGCTGCGCAGTCCATAAGTGCCTTCACGTTTTTGGCGCCAACAAGCTGAAGCGGCTCAGTTAAGAGAGTGCTAGACTGAAGTCTAAAGGTCCTTGATGCACCATCGATAACTCTTGGAGACGTGAGGTGAGATATAGGCATTTATTGGCTGGAAGAAAGAACAAGCAGCAATTGACCAGCACACTGCATCCTGGAGACTGAGGCCGGGGCGGAGTCTCCAATCGCCTTTATACCGGGGTCTGTGGGAGGAGCCACGGTCAGTGGGAGGAGCCACAGGAGCAGTCAGCGGGGGGGGGGGGGGGGTCGTGTCCAGACAGGTATATGTAGTTCACCACAGTCCTTTGTTCATTTCTGTGTTTCGGCACTACTTCTTAGGATGGAAGGGGAAATATTTCCTTGGAACATAAGACTATAAGACCATAAGACACAGGAGCAGAATTAGGCCATTCAGCCCATCGAGTCTGCTCTGCCATTCCATCGTGATTGATCCCAGATCCCACTCAAACCCCGTACACCTGCCTTCTCACCATATCCTTTGATACCCTGATCAATCAGGAAACTATCAATTTCCACTTTAAATATACCCATGGATTGGCCTCCACTGCAGTCTGTGGCAGAGCATTCCACAGATTCACTATTCTCTGGCAAAAAAAAATTCTCCTTTCTAAAAGGTTGCCCCCTCAATTTTGAGGCTGTACCCTCTAGTTCTAGATACCCCTCTCCACATCCATCCTATCTAGTCCTTTCAACATTCAGTAGGTTGCAACAAGGGAGAACTTCTTCAGTCAGATGGTAGTGAGAGTGTGGAATGAGCTACCAGTAGAAGTGATGAATGCAGGCTCTGTTTCACCATTAAGTAGCAGTTTAGGAGGGTTGGGAGGGTATGGTACAGGACTCAGCAGAATAATAGTTCAGCACAGACTAGATGGGCTGAATTGCTCTATGACTCCATGACCACAGGAAACTGAAACACATGGAGGAATCCCATGCAGTCATGGCAGGAATATTCAATCTCCTTACAGACAACAATGGAAATGGAATCTCGATCTTGCGAGTGTCAGGCTCAGGTTTCTGGCAGTGAAGCCATCTGTGTGTCTATTGATGCACAGTGGAGCATTTCCTGAAGGCTTGCATCATGGCCAGGTACGGAAACACCAAGGCCCGAGAATGGAAAAGTGAAGGGTACAGCGCAGTCCATCACTGCAAAGCCCTCCCCACCACCGAGCCCATCGACAAGGAATGCTGACGCAAGAAAGCAGCATCCATCATTAAAGACCAGACAATCCATGCGGTCTTATCACCTCTACCGCTGGACAGGATGTACAGGTTAAGCCCCACATCACCCTGTTCAGGAACAGTTATTACCCTTTATGCAGCAAGCTCCTCAACTAGCGTGGATAACTTCACTCATTTCAACTCTGAACTGATTCCACAACCTATAGACGTTTTCAAAGGCTCTAAACTCATGTTCTCAGTATTATTTACTTAGCTATCCATCTATCTATCTATCTATCTATCTATCTATCTATCTATCTATCTATCTATCTATCTATCTATCTATCTATCTATCTATCCATCCGTCTATCTATCTATCTATCTATCTATCTATCTATCTATCTATCTATCTATCTATCTATCTATCTATCTATCTATCTATCTATCTATCTATCCATCCGTCTATCTATCTATCTATCTATCTATCTATCTATCTATCTATCTATCCATCCGTCTATCTATCTATCTATCTATCTATCTATCTATCTATCTATCTATCTATCTATCTATCTATCTATCTATCTATCTATCTATCTATCCATCCGTCTATCTATCTATCTATCTATCTATCTATCTATCTATCTATCTATCTATCTATCTATCTATCCATCCGTCTATCTATCTATCTATCTATCTATCTATCCATCTATCCATCTATCTATCTATCTATCTATCTATCTATCTATCTATCTATCTATCTATCTATCTATCTATCTATCCATCCGTCTATCTATCTATCTATCTATCTATCTATCTATCTATCTATCTATCTATCTATCTATCTATCTATCTATCTATCTATCTATCTATCCATCCGTCTATCTATCTATCTATCTATCTATCTATCTATCTATCTATCTATCTATCTATCTATCTATCTATCTATCCATCCGTCTATCTATCTATCTATCTATCTATCTATCTATCTATCTATCTATCTATCTATCTATCTATCTATCCATCCGTCTATCTATCTATCTATCTATCTATCTATCTATCTATCTATCTATCTATCTATCTATCTATCTATTATTACTCAATTTGAACAGTTTGTCTTCTTTCGCACTTTGGTTGTTTTTCATTGACTCTATTGCATTTTGTTGTTCTACTGTGAATGCCTGCAAAATGGATCTCAAAGTAGTATATAGTGATACATACAAACTTTGATAATAAATTTACTTCAAACTTTGAACTGAGTGATCTGGAGCTTTTGATTTACCACCAAGCCATAACTCGCACTGAGCCATGTTCAGCTGAGGTTTCCGAGGGCTTGAGGGAGCGGGAGTGAAGAGGGTGGAGGGAGCTGATTCCTGCTGGGAGTTAAGGACTTGAAGGTGAAACTGACAATCTGAGCAAATCAGGATCTGTGGAAATATGGTGACAAATGGGCGGGCAGCCTGCATTGCTATTATTCACTTGGGGAATGTTATCAGTTTTAAAGGAGGTTGTAGAGAGGAAATCGGAGGAGAGAGACAAACTACGTCATAGCCACATGCCTTCGAATCATGACTTTGGCTTAATGGTGAACCCAATAGTATCAGACCTTTGTGCAAATAGTCGCTTTGATACAAATATGAACTCAGCATATCAAAGTCCATGTAATATATTTCTGTACAATATTTGAATTTCCATTGTAGTATTGTGACAGCTCTTAGAGAAACGTAGCAAGGTTCAGAGACTCTTACAACTATACATGCAGTGGCCATTTTATTAGGTACAGAAGTGGAATCGGGTGTGTGGTCTTCTGCCTGTTCACTTCAAGTTTCAGCGTATTGTTCAGAAATGTTCTTCGGCACAACACTGTTGTAACACGTGGTTATTCGAGTTACTGTCACTTTCCTGTCAGCTTGACCCAGTCTGGCCATTCTCCTTTTATCTCTACCATTAACAGGGTGTACCTCCCACAGAACTGCTGCTCACTGGATTTTTTTTTTGTTTTTCATACCATTCTCTGTAAACTATCGAGCAGGGCTTCCCAACCTGGGATGCACGAACCTCTTGCTTAATGGCATTGGTCCATGGCATAAAAAGGTTGGGAATCTCTGCTCTAGAGACTGTTCTGTGTGAAGATCAGCAGTATTTAGGACACCCAAACCACCCCATCTGGCACCAACAATCATTCCACAGTCAAAGTCACATTTCTTCTCCATTCTGATGTTTGGTCTGAACAACAACTGAACCTCTTGAGCATATCTGCATTGAGTTGATGTTACATGAATGGCTGATTAGATATTTGCATTAATGAGCAGGTGGGCACTGAGTGCAAACACTACATTCTGACAACTACATTTCAGAAAACCCGTTAATATATCATAAGACCACAGGATATAGAAGCATCGAGTCATCTCTGCCATTCTATTATGGCTGATTTATTATTACTCTCAACCCCAATCTCCTGCCTTCGCCCTGTAACTGATGATGTGACTAACCACGAACCTATCAACCTCCACTTTAAATATACCCAATGACTTGGCCTCCCCAGCTGCCTGTGGCAATGAATTCCACAAATTCATCTCCCTCTGGCTAAAGAAATTCCTCCTCATCTCTTTTCTAAATGGACAATCATCTATTCTGAAGCTGTGCCCTCTGGTCCTAGACTCCCCCCACTATAGGAAACACCCTTTCCACATCCACTCTGTCTAAGCCTTTCAATATTCAATATTAAACATGCTGGCATTTTAACACAACAGGAGTAGGTGTTGGCTATTAGATTGGCAAAGTTTTCCAGATGAAGTATGTGAAAGGCATTAATGAGGATTGCTTTTGAGGATTCCTTTTTCTTTCTTCTGTCTTCCGTGAGAAGATACAGGAGCTTGAAAGCCCGGATGATCTGACTCAAAAACGGCTTCTCATCCACTGTCATCAAACGCTATGGAGAGCATCGAAACATGCTGCATTACTGTGTGGTTCGGACACTGCACTGTGGCTGACACCAGGGCTCTACAACTGGTGATTAAAACTGCCCAGTGCACCAGCCTACCCAAAATCAAGGACGTAGCAAGCTCAGTACCAAAGGCGTTCCAAACATTCTCTTGTGTCACCTGAGATTCCTGGGAGTGAACATCACCTATGTCCTGTTCTGGTCCAACCATGACAAGAATTTGCACCGGTGCCTTTATTTCCTTAGGAGGCTAAAGAAATTCAACATGTCAGAGTAACACACACAAAATGCCGGAAGAACTCGGCAGGACAGGCAGCATCTTTGGAAATGAATAGTCGATGTTTCGGGCTGAGACCCATTTTCAGGACTCACATGGGGAACTTCTCAAGAGGGTGGTGTGAGTCTCCAACGGAATGGTGGACGACACTAAGACTGGGGGCATAAAGGACATTGAGAAAGGCTATCAAAGCTTGCAGCAGGATCTGGAATGGCTGGAAAAATGTGCTGAAAAATGGCAGATGAACTTAATGTAGACAAGTGTGAGGTGTTGCATTTTTATAGGACACAGAGGAGTGCGGTAGAACAAAGGGATCTGGGAATACAGGTCCATAATTCCTTGAAATTGGTGTCACAGGTCGTAAAGAAAGCTTTTGGCATATTGACCTTCATAAATCAAAGTATTGAGTGCAGGAGTTGGGATGTTATGTTGAAGTTGTATAAGATGTTGGTGAGGCCTAATTTGGAGTTTTGCTCACCTACCTACAGGAAAGATATCATTAAAATTGAAAGAGTACAATTTACAAGGACGTTACCAGGACTTGGGGACCTGAGTTATAGGGAACGGTTGAATAAATTATGATTTTATTCCCGAGAGTGTAAGAGAATGAGGGGAAGTTCGATGGAAGTACACAAAGTTATGAGGGGTATCGATATGGTAAGTGCAAGAAGGCTTTTCCACTGAGGTTGGGAGCGACTAGGACTAGAGGTCATAGGTCATGTGTGAAAGTTGAAATGTTTAAGGGTAAGAATAGGGGGAACTTCTTCACTGAGAGGGTTGTGTGAGTGTGAAATGAGGGGCCAGTGGAATTGATGGATGTGGGTATGATTTAAGCATTTAGAGAAGTTTGGATAGGTACATGGATGGGAGTGTTATGGGGAGAGGATATGGTCCAGGTGCAGGTGGGACTAACAGTTCAGTATGGAGTAGATAGGCCAAAAGGCCTGATTCTATGCTGTAGTGCTCTATGAC
Source organism: Hypanus sabinus (assembly GCF_030144855.1). Taxonomy (NCBI): domain Eukaryota; kingdom Metazoa; phylum Chordata; class Chondrichthyes; order Myliobatiformes; family Dasyatidae; genus Hypanus; species Hypanus sabinus. The sequence continues at coordinate 184,953,324 of NC_082708.1, read as the reverse complement.
TAACATTTCGGCATGCACCAGATGGGTCGAGGCGGACTAGCTGCAGTGTTCTATGACTCAAAATTGCCTCTGTGTTTCCTGGGATGTGGAATAGTTTGACACAGAAAGCGACCATATTTTATATTTCCTCTTGTGGAAACACCTCGTCGGTCCCGTTTGCTCTGCAGACTTTCGTAACATGCTTCAGCGGCCACTTTATCAGGTACACCTGCACACCTGCTAGTTAATGAAAATATATAATCAGCCAGTCATGTGGCAGCAACTCAATGCATAAAAGCACGCAGGCTTGGTCAAGAAGTTCAGTTGTTGTTCAGACCAAACATCAGCATAGGGAAGAAATGTGATCTAAGTGATTTTGACCATGGAATGATTGTTGGTGTCAGATGGGGTAGTTGAGTATCTCAGAAACTACTGATCTCCTAGGGTTTTCATGCACAACTTCCTCTAGAGTTTACAGAGAATGGCACAAAAACTAAAAAACATTCAGTGAGCAGTAGTTCTGTAGACAAAAATGCCTTGTTAATGAGTGAGGTCAGACTGGTTCAAGTTGACAGGAAGGTGACAGCAACTCAGGTAACCACGTGTTACAACAGTGATGTGCAGAAGAGCATCTCTGAACACACAACACGTCAAACCTCGAAGTGGACGGGCTACAGCAGCAGGAGACCACGAGGTACAGGAGGAATCTAATAAAGTAGCCCTGAGTGTATGTTCTCTGTCAAGCATTGTGGGACGTCTCAAGGGTGTAAGTATCAGGACAGAAATGCAAGTCTTTGCTCCATTCTTCCATGGTAAACACTGTTGACTCGTTTCATTTCTGCCTGTGCAGTGCCATCTCTAGTCACACACCGCAGAGCTCAGGCTGAACACACTAGGTACACAGCCGTCACATTCAGCGGCTGCTTTACTCAGGCTCTCCAGGTGAGCAGCTGAGTCAGGCTAAGTAGACATTACTTATTGTTGGCGTGGCAGCAGAAAGATCTTTGTTGGGTTGCAGGGGTTGGCTTGGCACCAATGTTTGTGTTTGGCGGCAGTTGAGAAATTCCCTAGTGCGTGATTGTTTTGGACCTCAGCAGCTTTCATTGAATCATAGAAAAGTACAGCACCAAGACAGGCCCTTCAGCCCATCTTGTCCATGCCAGACCATTTAAACTGTCTACTCCCATTGACCTGCACCACGACCATATCCAAACTTCCCTTAAGTGTTGAAATCAAAACTGCATGTACCACTTCCACTGACAGCTCATTCCACATTCCCATGACTCTTTGAGTGAAGAAGTTTCCTCTCATGTTCCCCTTGAACTTCTCACCTTTCACCCTTTGGTTGTAGTCCCAGCCAACCTCAGTGGAAAAGAGCCTGCTGACTTAAACCTTACCTATACCCCCCATAAATTTAAATAACTTTATCAAATCTCCTCTCAGTCCCTTGTCCTAAAAGGTGAATTAGGTTTTCTGCTTCCTAGGGACACTGCCTGTTCTGATGGTGGATTGCACCATCAAATCACCCTCAACACTGTGTTTCAGAGGACATTATGTGCATTGTTCGCATGGCTGCTTCAAATTGCCTTTCTCTCGTTACCTGGCGGAGGAAAGGTAGAGATCAGCGCATCTGAGAAATCTTCAGCGGCGTGTCGCAGACACCTCCGATTTGATGAGGAACTGTCCAGACCTTCAAGTGTCTAAACTTAGCCCGCTCTGTCACGGGCACTAGCCTCCGCGTCATCGAGAACACCGCGGAAAGGGGATGCCTCAAGAAAGCAATAACCATTATTAAGGACCCCCAGCATGCAGGACATGCCATCTCCCCACTACTCCCATCAGGCAGGAAGGACAGGAGCCTGAAAACACACATCCAACTTCTTCCCCTCTACCATCAGATTTCTGAACAGACAATCAACCTTTGAACACTACCTCACTATTTTTGCTCCTTCTTTGCATTACTTATTTAATTATTTTAAAAAAGACATATCTTATTGTAATTTATAGTATATTTTATGTATTGCACTGAAATACTGCCGCAAAACAACAAATTTCACAACTTATGTCAGTAATACTGCATTTATCCTGGTTCTGATCACTGGTACTGTAACGTGATCGTACTAATTGCTGCACTACTATACTGCACCGTTATTCTGTATCTAATTCAATTACTTTTAGAGGTTTATTAGCGTACTTATGATATTTTCATAACACTCAGTACAGTGTTTAGAACATGTTGATCAAACTAAAAAAAATTGGCATCTGTATCTAGAATACACTGCAGCCCCTGTGACAGTCAGCAGTCCCAGATACACCCAGAAGAGCTGCGGACACTGTGTACACCCTCTCCAGGGATACTCGGGTGCTCTGTGTGAGTGAGACGTAGGGAAGGGGGTAGTGGGCTTTATCTAACCTGTGCTTCTCCTGGTCTGTCTCCGAGGCCTGCCCCAGGGTTGGAGGATTGTCCCTGTGGGTGGGTGGGTAGTAGGGAGGACTGGGGCTGATTTTACAGTAGATCTGTTGCTCATTGCGTTCTGTGCTCCTCTGCTGAGCATTGTGGGCATGTTATGTTGGTACCAGAACGTGTGGTAACACTTGTGGGCTGTCCCTGCTCACCCTTACGTAGTGCTGACAACACACTTCTCTGAATGTTTCCATGTACGTGTGATAAATCATTGAATCTGAATCTAGACATGTGCGGGAGATTCATTCTGTGTCCGATCTGTGCTGTCCCTGTCCTGGGAGTGTGAGAGTGTGGGGGGAGATTTATTCTGTGTCTGATCTGTGCTGCCCCTGTCCTGGGAGTGTGTGTGTGGGGGGAGATTCATTCTGTGTCTGATCTGTGCTTTCCTGTCCTGGGAGTGTGTGAGTGTGCGGGGAGATTCATTCTGTGTCCGATCTGTGCTGTCCCTGTTCTGGGTGTGTGTGAGTGTGGGGGGAGATTCATTCTGTCTGTGTCTGATCTGTGCTGCCCCTGTCCTGGGAGTGTGAGAGTGTGGGGGGAGATTCATTCTGTGTCTGATCTGAGCTGTTCCTGTTCTGGGTGTGTGTGAGTGTGGGGGGAGATTCATTCTGTGTCCGATCTGTGCTGCCGCTGTTCTGGGTGTGTGTGAGTGTGGGGGGAGATTTATTCTGTGTCCGATCTGTGCTGCCCCTGTTCTGGGTGTATGTGAGTGTGGGGGGAGATTCATTCTCTGTCCAATCTGTGCTGCCCCTGTTCTGGGTGTGTGTGAGTGTGGGGGGAGATTTATTCTGTGTCCGATCTGTGCTGCCCCTGTCCTGGGAGTGTGTGAGTGTGGGGGGAGATTCATTCTGTGTCTGATCTGAGCTGTTCCTGTTCTGGGTGTGTGTGAGTGTGGGGGGAGGTTCATTCTGTGTCTGATCTGTGCTGTCCCTGTCCTGGGAGTGTGTGAGTGTGGGGGGAGATTCATTCTGGTCTGATCTGAGCTGTTCCTGTTCTGGGTGTGTGTGAGTGTGGGGGGAGATTCATTCTGTGTCTGATCTGTGCTGTTCCTGTTCTGGGTGTGTGTGAGTGTGGGGGGAGATTCATTCTGTGTCCGATCTATGCTATCCCTGTCCTGGGAGTGTGAGAGTGTGGGGGGAGATTCATTCTGTGTCCGATCTGTGCTGCCCCTGTTCTGGGTGTGTGTGAGTGTGGGGGGAGATTTATTCTGTGTCCGATCTGTGCTGCCCCTGTTCTGGGAGTGTGTGAGTGTGGGGGGAGATTCATTCTGTGTCTGATCTGTGCTTCCCCTGTCCTGGGAGTGTGAGAGAGTGGGGGGAGATTCATTCTGTGTCTGATCTGAGCTGTTCCTGTTCTGGGAGTGTGAGAGTGTGGGGGGAGATTCATTCTGTGTCTGATCTGTGCTGTCCCTGTCCTGGGAGTGTGAGAGTGTGGGGGGAGATTCATTCTGTGTCTGATCTGAGCTGTTCCTGTTCTGGGAGTGTGAGAGTGTGGTGGGAGATTCATTCTGTGTCTGATCTGTGCTGCCCCTGTTCTGGGTGTGTGTGAGTGTGGGGGGAGATTTATTCTGTGTCTGATCTGTGCTGCCCCTGTCCTGGGAGTGTGAGAGTGTGTGGGGAGATTCATTCTGTGTCTGATCTGAGCTGTTCCTGTTCTGGGTGTGTGTGAGTTTAGGGTGCAGAGGAGTTTTACCTGGATGTTGCCTGCATTAGAGAGCATGTCTTATGAGGACAGGTTGAGTGAGCCAGGGCTTTTTTCTTTGGAGTGAAGGAGGATGACAGGTGACTCAATAGAGGTGTACGAGATAAGAGGCATAGATCAAGTGGATAGCCAGAGACTTCTTCCCAGGGCAGAAAGGCTAGTACAAGGGAACATCATTTTAAGGTGATTGGTGGAATGTATAGGGGGGATGTCAGAGGTATGTTTTTTACACGGGGGGTGGTGAGTGTGTGAAACATGTTCCTGGGGGTGGAGATAGAAGCAGATCCATTAGGGACGTGTAAGAGATTCACTTGGATGATAGAACAATGGAGGGCTAATTGGGGGGGGTGAGAGGATTCATTTTGGAGTAGGTTAAAAGCTCAGCACACAATAGTGGGCAGAGGGGCAGGTACTTTGTAGTAATGTTCTATGTTCTATCATGGTGAGCTGAAGGGCCAGTAACATGCAGTAATTCTGTTATCTGTGAATCTCAAGCCAGAAACCAGTCTAGACAGGTTACACACCCTTGAAAGTGGCTTCCCGCACGGAGATCCTCCAACTCCAGTAACACCATACATAGGAGCAGAATCAGGCCATTCAGCCCATCGAGTCTGCTCTGTCATTCCATCATGGCTGATTCATTATCCCTCTTAACCTTATTTTCCTGCCTTCTCCCTGTATCCTTTCACACCCTGACTAATCATGAACTATCAACCTTGGCTTTAAATATACCCAATGACTTGGCCTCCACAGCCGTCCGTAGCTATGAATTCCACAGATTCTCCACCCTCTGTCTAAAGGAATTGTTCCTCATTATTATTCTAAAGGAATATCTCTCTACTCTGAGGCTGTGTCCTCTGCTCATCGACTCCCCCACGTGGAGAAACATCCGCTCCACGTCAACTCTATTTAGGCCTTCCATATGTGACGGGTTTCAGTGCGAATTTCCAGCCTCTCCCCCCACCCCCGTCCTCCACACCCCCCCCCCCATTCTTCTAAACTGGCCCTGAGCCACCAAACACTCATCATATGTTAACCATATAACAATTACAGCACAGAAACAGGCCATCTCGGCCCTTCTAGTCTGTGCCAAGCGCTTACTCTCACTTAATCCCACTGACCCACACTCAGCCCATAACCCTCCATTCCTTTCCTGTCCATATACCTATCCAATTTTTTTTTAAATGACAAAATCGAACCTGCCTCTACCGCTTCTACTAGAAGCTCATTCCACACAGCTACCACTTTCTGAGTAAAGAAGTTTCCCCTCGTGTTACCCCTAAACTTTTGCCCCTTAACTCTCAACTTGGGTTCTCTGGTTTGAATCTCCCCTAGTCTCAATGGAAAAAGCCTACCCACATCAACTCTATCTACCCCCCTCATAATTTTAAATACCTCTATCAAGTCCCCCCTCAACATTCTACGCTCCAAAGAATAAAGACCTAACTTGTTCAACCTTTCTCTGTAACTTAGGTGCTGAAACCCAGGTAACATCCTAGTAAATCCCCTCTATACTCTCTCTAATTTGTTGACATTTTTCCTGTATTTCGGTGACCAGAACTGTACACAATACTCCAAATTCAGCCTCACCAATGCCTTGTACAATTTTAACATTACATCCCAACTCCTATACTTAATGCTCTGATTTATAAAGGCCAGCATACCAAAAGCTTTCTTCACCACCCTATCCACATGAGATTCCACCTTCAGGGAACTATGCACCATTATTCCTAGATCACTCTGTTCTACTGCATTCCTCAGTGCCCTACCATTTAGCATGTATGTACTATTTTGATTATTCCTACCAAAATGTAGCACCTCACACTTCTCAGCATTAACCCCCATCTGCCATCTTTCAGCCCACTCTTCTAATTGGCCTATATCTCTCTGCAAGCTTTGAAAACCTACTTCATTATCCACAACACCACCTATCTTAGCATTATCTGCATACTAACTAATCCAATTTACCACCCCATCATCCAGGTCATTAATCTATATGACAAACAACATTGGACCCATTACAGATCCTTGAGGCACACCACTAGTCACCGGCCTCCAACCTGACAAACAGTTATCCACGACTACTATTTGGCATCTCCCATCCAGCCACTGTTGAATCCATTTTACTACTTCGATATTAAAACCTAACAATTAAACCTTCAATCTAACCTTCCATGTGGAACCTTATATGTTGTCCATATAGACAACATCTACTGCTTTACCTTCATCAACTTTCCTAGTAACCTCTTCAAAAAATTCAATAAGATTTGTCAAACATGACCTTCCATGCACAAATCCATGTTGACTGCTCCTAATCAGACACTGTCTATCCAGATAATTATATATACCAGCTCTAAGAATACTTTCCATTAATTTACCCACCACTGACATCAAACTTACAGGCCGATAATTGCTAGGTTTATTCTTAGAATCCTTTTTAAACAATGGAACCACATGAGCAATACATCAATCCTCCGGCACCATCCCCGTTTCTAATGACATTTGAAATATTTCTGTCAGAGCCCCTGCTATTTCTACACTAACTTCCCTCAAGGTCCTAAGGAATATCCTGTCAGGACCTGGAGACTTATCCACTTTTATATTCTTTAAAAGCGTCAGTACTTCCTCTTCTTTAATCATCATAGTTTCCATAACTACCCTACTTGTTTCCCTTACCTTATACAATTCAATATCCTTCTCCTTAGTGAATACCGATGAAAAGAAATTGTTCAAAATCTCCCCCATCTTCTTTGGCTCCACACATAGCTGTCCACTCTGATTCTCTAAGGGACGAATTTTATCCCTCACTATCCTTTTGCTATTAATATAACTGTAGAAACCTTTCGGATTTATTTTCACCTTACTTGCCAAAGCAACCTCATATCTTTTAGCTTTTCTAATTTCTTTCTTAAGATTCTTTATACATTCTTTATATTCCTCGAGCACCTCATTTACTCCATGCTGCCTATATTTATTGTAGATCTCTCTCTTTTTCTGAACCAAGTTTCCAATATCCCTTGAAAACCATGGATCTCTCAAACTTTTAACCTTTCTTTTCAACCTAACAGGAGCATAAAGATTCTGTACCCTCAAAATTTCACCTTTAAATGACCTCCATTTCTCTATTACATCCTTCCCATAAAACAATTTGTCCCAATCCACTCCTTCTAAATCCTTTCGCATCTCCTCAAAGTTAGCCTTTCTCCAATGAAAAATCTCAACCCTGGGTCCAGTCCTATCCTTCTCCATAATTATATTGAAACTAATGGTATTGTGATCACTGGACCCGAAGTGCTCCCCAATACCTACGTCCATCACCTGACCTATCTCATTCCCTAACAGGAGATCCAACACTGCCCCTTCTCTAGTTGGTACCTCTATGTATTGCTGCAAAAAACTATCCTGCACACATTTTACAAACTCCAAACCATCTAGCCCTTTTACAGAATGGGCTTCCCAGTCTATGTGTGGAAAATTAAAATCTCCCACAATCACAATCTTGTACCTACTACAAATCTCTGCTATCTCCTTACAAATTTGCTCCTCCAATTCTCATTTCCCCATTAGGTGGTCTATAATACATCCCTATAAGTGTTACTACACCTTTTCCATTCCTCAAATCCACCCAAATAGTCTCCCTAGACGAGCCCTCTAATCTATCCTGCCAAAGCACCGCTGTAATATTTTCTCGGACAAGCAATGCAACACCTCCCCCTCTTGCCCCTCCGATGTTAACCCTTTCATTCTTGGGATCATAGCACTGGAATTCACACTGATTTAATAGTACCAATTGATCATTTTGTGCAAAGAAAACTCTGCTTTAGTCCGTGCCATGATAAATCTTGTTACCTGCAATCTACAGAGTTTAAACTTTAACTTCTTACTTGGAATATTTGGAACTGAGTTCCAATGTCCTTAGAGCAGACAGCTGCCTGGGCCCCAGCAGTAGCACACACTGTCCGTTCCCTACCATTTTATTCAGGCACTTTCAGTGTTGCTCAACATAAAAAGGCACCAAATTATACTGACCCTGAGCCTCAGCTGTAAAAAAGGCATTTTTCTTTTCCACGCCATTAATTCAAAAGATTCAAGATTCAGGATTCAAATTTATTTCTCATCTGTTCCTCAAAACATGCATCATTTGCTTTAGCAACCGACACAAGCTAAAGGTGTGCTGGGAGCAAGTGTCACCAAATATTCCAGTGCTAACAGAGCATGCCCACAATGTCCAGATTCAGAATCAGATTAATTAATTAATTGATCTCATGTACTTTGAAACATACAGCGAATTGTTACCATTTGTGTTAACAGCCAACAAACCGGGATATGCTGGGGGCAGCCCGCAAGTGTCAACTCACAGTACAGCAACAACATAGTGTGCCCACAACAGTCAGCAGGGCAACACAGAACATAATGAGTTTCAAAACAGCAACAGCAAAACAAGCCCCACTCCTCGCTCCTACCAACCCACATATGCAGGGTTATCAGGGGCAGCAAAGGATGGTGTGTATTTGCAATGGGCTGCCTTAAATAGAGATTGAGACAAGCACATTAGCAACAATTAAAATTAAACAATAGCTTTTTTCCTTCAGGATGGGTGAGACTAGAACTAGAAGTCATGGATTAAGGGTGAAAGGTGAAATAAGTAAGGGGAATCTGAGGGCAGACTTATTCACTCAGAGGGTGGTGAGAATCTGGAATGAGCTGCCAGTGGAAGTTGTGGATGTAGGTTCAATTGTAGCATTTGAGAGAAGTTTGGGTGGAACTTGGATGGGAGAGGTATGGAAGGCTATAGTCCAAGAGCAGGTGGATGGGTCTAGACAAATAGATAGGCTAGCATGGATTAGATGGGCCAAAGGGCATGTTTTCTGTACTGTAGTGCTCTGTGACTCTATAAGTTTGCAGGGTTGTTTGCCGAGCCTGTGGGTTGGGTTGCAAATGTTTTGTCACCAGTTTTGGTGACATCATCAATGTCCTACTGAAAGTTGTTTCTGCTGAGTGCTTGTATTTATCTTGGTCTAACACATTGTTCTGATTGGTTGCTGTTAGTCTCCGCTGGGTCCCAGCCAATCAGGTCGCTGAGTAACCTAACTAACCTAACCGGTCAAGATGGCGCCTGCCACCAAGGGAAAGGCCTGCCACAATGGGCAGAGTGTGTAAACCAGGTTCTCTGCGTTTTGGATATGGACTTGGACTATAGACTATTTTTCAGTCTTATAGTTTTTTTATGTTTTGTGTTTTGATCTGATGGTTCTCATCTTTTGTGTGTGGGAGAGGGGGATTTGGGGGTTGATGATCATACTGCCATTCCCTTCTTTCTTGGTTTAATGGCTATCTGGAGAAGAAGGATTTCAGAATTGTATACTTTGATAATAAATAAACCTTTGAACCTTTGAGTGATTCCACTGGCCCATGTCCCTGGTCATCAGTCGTTGTGAGCATTGGCTCCTTGGGAGTCCACAGCTCACCCCTTGGTCCTGATCCTGCAGGCTTCATAACTTACGTCCAGTTCAAATCGCTTGTTAATAGAGTCTTCCACTGAGAACCAAGCTTCTAAGAATTCTCCTGATTTCTTGTTTGGTACTTTGACCAGGAATTTTGTATTTTCTCCAGACAAATTTGTGCCCTTCTTGGTCTTTGTGCACTGAGAGGAGTGACAGAGGATCATGTCTTCTTATGGCTGGCTGATGTTTGTGTAGTCCTGTGGATAGTATTCTCCAAGTCTGTCCTACATACTCTATAAGTACATGGATAGGAGAGTTTTAAAGGGTTATAGGCCACACATGGGCTGATGGGACTAGCTCACTGGGTAACAAAGTCAGTCTAGAAGAGATGGACTGAAGGGCCTGTTTCATGCCACGCTTTGTTTTATACAGTAGAGCTGCTCCTGATTGTTCTGATAAAATGCTGATGAAGCCCTGACTGCCTTTACCTCAGGTATTTCTACAGTAGTGGTGACAACCATCAGTTCACCCTCAAGATTTTCATAAAAGATGGAAGGTGAACAATTGCCCCATCAAGTTCATCCTCTTTGTTTCTGGTGGCTAACTGAATATCTGTATCTCCTGCAAAACCATGCTGAAAATCCTGGACTGTCTATATTGAGTACCTGATTTCAATGGACAATAAGCCCATAAGATATAGAAGCAGAATTAGGCCATTTGGCCCATCAAGTTTGCTCTGCTATTCTATCATGGCTGCTTCATTATCCCTTTCAAACCTACTTTCCTGCCTTCTCCCTGTAACCTTTGACATCTTTACTAATCAATAACCTAGTGGCATCAAATGGCTGCTTCTTCGAGCTCATCTGTGGAAACAGCTTAAATTCCTCTCTTTAATGTCTCATTTTCCCTTTTCATGGTGGTTGAAGCTCTGTCAAAGTCCGTGATCTGCAGCTGCACTCGAACTCCGGTTTTTCACAGCGGATGAGTTCCTGCTCCTGGAGCTCACCAACGGGCCATTTTTCAACATATCCAGGAGCAGCCTGGAAGACACATGCCTTTGGGATGTGCCTCTGTGTGGTCCTGTGGATGACTGATTCTGTGCCACTGTCACGTGAGAAGGAACATCAGGATTTTATAGACAATAGACAATAGACAATAGGTGCAGAAGTAGACCATTCGGCCCTTCAAGCCTGCACTGCCATTTTGAGATCATGGCTGATCAATTACTATCAATACCCAGTTCCTGCCTTATCCCCATATCCCTTGATTCCCCTATCCATAAGATACCTATCTAGCTCCTACTTGAAAGCGTCCAGAGAATTGGCCTCTACTACCTTCCGAGGCAGTGCATTCCAGACCCCCACAACTCTCTGGGAGAAGAAGTTTTTTCTTAACTCTGTCCTAAGTGACCTACCCCTTGTTCTCAAACCATGCCCTCTGGTACTGGACTCTCCCAGCATCTGGAACATATTTCCTGCCTCTACCTTGTCCAATCCCTTAATAATCTTATATGTTTCAATCAGATCCCCTCTCAAATGGAGATGGAGGTTCCCGTACTCGAGTGATCACTCCCTCTCTCTCTTTCTCTCGATGGTGGGGAGAGTTTGCTGCTGATTCTTTAGTCAGATGATCTTGAAATAAAAAGCAACATGACAGATTGTAACACCATAACAGCAACTGCTTCTTAGTCTCACCTTTTGCTCTCTATTAGTGAGAAAAGAAAAAGTGTTGGGTTAACAATGGGTTTTGTTGACTGCAGATCATGGCCTCTCTTTGGGGGCTTTGCTATTGCTTGTTTGGTGGGTGGTGGGTGCTGATGATTTCTGCTGAATGGGTGGGAGGAGGGATGAGGTTGATGCTTTGTTGCAGGTTGTGAGTGGGGAGGAGCGGGGGCTTTGGGTTAATAATGTTTTCCTGTTCATTCTTTAGGGTTCTTTCTTTTCTCGTGTATGCCTGTGAAGAGTAAGAATTTCAGATTGTATACTATATACATTCTCTGATATTAAATGGAACCATTTGAACCTATTAACCTCCACTTTAAATATACCAGTATGACGGCCTCCACAGCTACCTGTGGCAATGAAATCCACAGATTCACCACCCTCTGGATAAACAAATTCCTCCTCATCTCTGTATTCTGAGCTTGTGCCCTCTGTTACTCGATTCACCCACATTAGGAAAGATCCTTTCCACATCCATTCTAACTAGGCCTTTCAATATTTGGTATGTTTCAATGAGCTCTTCACTCATTCTTCTATACTCCAGTGAGTACTGGCCCAGAGCCATCAAATGCTCCTCCTACATTAACTCTTTCATTCACAGGGTCATTCTCATAAAGCTTTCCATTGACAGCACACCTTTTCTTCAATAATGGGTCCAAAACTGCTCACAATTCTCCAAATGCCATTCCCATTTGCCTACCAGCACAACAGATCCACAGCAGATGCCATCTCATTGGCTCTTCACTCAACTCTGGAACAACTGGACAGCAAAGATGCATACATCAGGATACACCTTATCAAATATACCTTGGCAATCAGAATCAGGTTTATTATCACCAGGAAGTGACATGAAATTTCTTAACTTAGCAGCAGCAGTTCAATGCAACACATAGTCCAGCAGGTAGAGTGAAAAAAAAAATAAAAAAACATAATAAATAAAGAGGTAAATCAATTACGTATATTGAATAGATTAGATATTGAATAGATACGTCGAGACGTGTCTAATAAAATTAAGAATGATTAGGAAAGGGAACTTAAGCTTACTTTACCTATTGAAAAATGGGAAAAAGTTCTTCAATTAGTTAACTCATCCTCTATATATTCCAAACATCCAAAAGGCTAGTGACGTTGTGGGGGTGGAACTGGACTCTCTGACGGTGGTGTCTGAAAAGAGGATGCTGTCCAAGTTGCATGCCATCTTGGACAATGTCTCCCATCCACTCCATAATGTACTGGCTAGGCACAGGAGTACATTCAGCCAGAGATTCATTCCACCGAGATGCAACACTGAGCGTCATAGGAAGTCATTCCTGCCTGTGGTCATCAAACTTTACAACTCCTCCCTCAGAGTGTCAGACACCCTGAGCCAATAGGCTGGTCCTGGACTTATTTCAACTTGGCATGATTAACTTATTATTATTTAATTATTTATGGTTTTATATTGCTACATTTCTACACTATTCTTGGTTGGTGCGACTGTAACAAAACCCAATTTCCCTCAGGATCAATAAAGTATGTCTGCCTGTCTGTCTGTCTGTAAGGTAGTGCATAGTGCCCATATGTCCACGGATAAATTAGCTCATTATTATTTCCATATATATCCTATATTTGATAGATGTCACTCTGAGACAGCCTCTCTAACTCATATGTTTCGGTCATGTCCATCTTTGAAAAATTACTGGAAAGATATCTTCGACATTATTTCAACAGTATTGAGTATTGATTTACAACCTCATCCTATTACTGCAATTTTTGGTCTATCAATGATAGAGCCAAATTATTTAACCCCTTCAGCTCATAGGATGATTGCATTTCTTACATTAATGGGTAAAAGATCTATTTTGTTGAATTGGAAAGAGATCAACCCTCTAACCACATTTCATTGGTTCTCTCAAACTATGCTATGTTTAAACTTAGAAAAAATTAGAAGCATTATATATGATCCTTCTATTAAATTTGAAAAGACTTGGAGGCCATTAATTCAACATTTTCACATGATGTTATTTGACCTTTTCCAGACCTATTTCTGTTTTTTTCTTCTTGTCCTATACATGTAGAGAGGATTGGAGTTGATGGCACTTATAGTTCTTTTTTTAGACATTATAAACAGCCCGTTTCTTTTTCTTTTTCTTCTCTTTTTTTTTAGTTTTTGGTTAGTTTTGGATAGATTAGTTTTTTTGGGAGTATATATATATTTTTTTCTTTTTTCTATTTGTTATTACATTTTTTGCTCTGTATACACCATATTTGTATTTTGTATGATTTTGGGATGCTTAATTCCCTTGTATCAATTGAGTACATATTTATTTATGTTAACTATTAACAATGTAATCCCAATAATTGTGTGGTAATATTTGCTATTTTTAATATGTTGATATTAATAAAAAAGATTGACAAGGAAAAAGATTATTAAAATGTGTAAAGACAAATACTATATATTAAAAAAGTGAGGTATTATCCAAAGCTTCAAAGTCCATTTCGGAATCGGATGGCAGAGAGGAAGAAGCTGTTCCTGAATTGCTGAGTGTGTGCCTTCAGGCTTCTGTATCTCCTACCTGATGGTAACAGTGAGAAAAATGCATGCCCTGGGTGCTGGAGGTCTTTGGTAATGGACACTGCCTTTCTGAGACACCACTATCATCCTTCAAAACTAATCAATAAGTGTTTAGACCTTGACGTCAATATCTCCTTGTGTGATTGGATCCTCGATTTCTGCACTTGCATACCTCCGGTAATTTGGTCTGTCAACAACATCTCCTCCACAATCTCCATCAGACAGGTGCACCACAAGGCTTGTCTGCTTGCTTTATACTTGTGACTATGAGGCTAAGCACAGCTGCCATCCCACATTTAAGTTTGATGATGACACCATTGTCGTTGGCCAAATCAAAGTTCAGCATATTGGAGAGAGATTGAAAATCTGGCTGAATGGTGCCACAGCAACTACTTCTCACTCAATGGCAGCAAGACCAAGAGGGCTGATAGTTGACTTCAGGAGAGGAAACCAGAGGTCCATCAGCCAGTTCCCACTGGGGGAACAGAAGTGGAGAGGGTCAGCATCATTAAATTCCTTGGCATTATCATTTCAGAAGACCTAGCACATAACTGCAATTGCAAAGAAAGCACTTTTATGAAGTTCCATGAAGATTTCACATTACATCTAAAACTTTGACAAACTTAGCTATAGATGTCTAGTGGAGAGTATATTGCCTGGCTAAATCACAGCCTGGTATGGAAATATCAATGCTCTTGAATGGAAAATCCTTCAAAAAGTAATGGATACAGCCCAGTCCATCATGGGTAAATCCCTCCCCATCATTGAGTATATCTACATGAAACATTGCTGCAAGAAAGCGGTATCCATCGTAAAGGACCCCAACCACCAAGGCCATGGTCCCTTCCCACTGCTGCCCTCAGGAATAAGATACAGGAGCCTCAGGACTCACACCACCAGGTTCAGCAGCAGTTATTACTCCTCAACCATCAGGGGATAACTTCATTCAACTTCATTTGCCCCATCACTGAACTGTTCCCATAAACAATGGACTCACTTTCAAGGACTCTTCATTTCATGTTCTCGATATTTATTACTTGTATATTTATTTATTTTTCTTTCTTTTTTGGTATTTGGACAGTTTGCTGTCTTTTGCATGCTGGTTACCTGCCCTGTTGGTGGGGTCTTCTATAGATTCTATTATGAGTATGTCCGCAAGAAAATGAATCTCCGATATGTACTTTGATAACAAATTTACATTGGACCTTGAACTTTGAAATATGGTCTGGCCAATGCCTTATAAAGCCTCAGCATCACATCCTTGCTTTTATAGTCTAGTCCTATTGATTATGCCCAATGTCTTCTGATACAGAGACAGAAATGCTGTCCACTTAGTCATAGTTGACACCTATTGAACTGATTCCTTTATAAATGTGTTTCCAGTGTCTGGGAGCAAATGAGGCAGAAACCATAAATCAATTCTGACTCCAGCAGGGATAGTTCATTGCAGTAAGACAAGTTATTGGTATTTACTGAGCCCAGATCTCAAATGAAAGCCATTACCTTGCCGAGAATCTTCCCACGTTTGCTCATGCAGATGTAATGTCCCGTCTCTTTTCCCTTGATCCTTACGTGACTGCCGAAGGTGTCCGTCTCCACCACCAGAAGAGCTGGAATGGGAAGGGGAAAAAAATTGTGGAATGAGAAGAGGAAGGATTGAGGCATGGATCCTGGTCCACTAAATCATGGATCTGTGTACCCTTATTATCCCATGGACAAGCATGCCACTAATAGCCTCTCTATTCCATTCACACTGCCAGGAAAAAGGCAATGGCAAACCAGTTCTGTAGAAAAAATTGCCAAGAACTATCATGTTCATGGGAAGACGATGAGCCCTCATGTCATATGACATGGTGCATAACGAGTGAACAAATGATTCTATTATTAATTCATTTTTTATTTATTTAGGAGATGTAGTGGCCACAGGCTCTTCCCAGCCAATAAGCCCACACTGCCCAATGAACCTACTAACCCATACATTTTTAGAATGTGGGAGGGAACCGGAGCACCTGGAGGAAACCCAGGTGGTCACAGGGAGAACGTGTAAACTCCTTACAGGCAGCAGCAGAATTGAATTCGAGGCACTGGCGGCTGAAATAGCAGTACACTAACCATTATGCTAACATGCCACCACTTGTTCTAGGTCCCCGGCAATCTTATTGAGTCTCATCTATTTTGTACCCAACCATGCAAATGAAGCCCACCTCACTAGTAAACTAATTATCTCACCAACTAACATCAAATGATCGGATTGAACTGTTCAAAAGTCTAGTTGATCAAATGACAACAATCTTCATTCCTGAGTATGTTAATTACCTCACTGTTTACTTTTAATTGTCATTTTATTTGCTATTTAAAAATCAATTGTCTCCATGTCCAGCACTGTATTTGTCAAGCTGGAATGGAGAGTGAGTTTGTAAATCTTGTCTTTGTGTATAAAAATAGCTGTTTTAAACTCGTCACCATCCTTAGTTCCTCTCTTCCTGAAATAGTAGTGACTCCCCCGTCGCTGTTTTGTTTCTGTTCTCTTTGTTCTATCAACTCTTAATAAAACAACAGCAAATTTTGTACCTCATTCCTGACTTTGATAAGAATCTCAGATTTAAACACTAGAATCCGACACAGTGAAAAGACTTTGTTTAGTGAATCCAGATAAACCATTCCGTACATTAAGTACATTAAATGAGTACAAAAGGGGAAAAAAAGCCAGAATGTAGAATATCGTGTTACAATTACAGATGTAATGTAAAGGGTACAGATAAAATGTAAAGGGTACATGAGGTGCTGTGGATAGAAAGATTTTTAGTTATTTTATTTTTATTTAGAGATACACCACAGTAACAAGCCCTTCTGGCCCAACGAGCCTGTGAAGCCGAATTACAGCCATGTGGCCAACTAACCTACAGACCCACACTCCTTTGGAATGTGGGCCGAAACTGGAGGAAACCCATGGGGAGAACGTACAAATTCCTTACAGCAGGAAATCAGGAGTTGACTTTTATTGTCTGTTCAGGAGTTTGATAACAGGAGGATGGAAGATGTCTCTGAGCCAGTTGGTATTTGTATTCTCATACTTTTGCGTCTTATGATTCAGAATCAGAATTGGGTTTACTATCTAATTCCAAGAACGGGTACTAAATACTAAAAGGCATAGGTTTAAGGTGAAAGGTGAAAGGTTTAAAAGGGACTGGAGGGGCAACCATTACACACATAGAGTGGCCGGTACATGGAACGAGCTGCCAGAAGAAGTGGTATAATAACAATGTTTAGAAGACATTTGGATAGGTACAAGGATAGGGACATTTCAGAGGTAGATGGGGCAAATGAGGGTAAATGGAACTAAATTGGTGGGCACTAACGAGTTAGCTGAAGGGCTTGCTTTCTCGCTGTATGACTCTATGATTTTACATCCAATAAGCCTAGAAAACCACTGGTACATAGAACTACCTACACAATACCAACCCTTTCCAGGAAAATTATCAGCACTTCTTTATTTAGCTTAGTCACTTTATGCTTTTAAACTGCAATTTATTTGGTTTAAGTAAATAATGAAGGAGCATGTGAACAACATCCACCTGGGATGAGCAATAAATGCATTTTTGAGGAGTTCTCTAACAAAGAGGTTTCATTTATTCGGCACCTGTCATTTGCTGAGTGGATCACAATAAACGAACTTGGTTACCCTCTTCCCTTCTCTTGTCCTCACTTGCCCCAACACTTCCCTCTGCTTTCCCCCTCCTTCCCTTTCTTCCATGGCCCACTTTTCTATGCTATCAGATTCCCTCTTCTTCAGCTCTATATCTTTTCCTCCCTGCTTCTTACTTCACTCCCCCCCCCCACTCATGCTCCCACCTTCTCCCTCTCCTTGTCTCACCTATCACCTTCCAGCCTGTTCTTCTTCCCCCGCCCACCTTCTTATTCTGGTTTCTGACACCTTCCTCCTTCCCAGTCCTGATGAAAGGTCTCGGCCCGAAAGGTCAGCTATTTATTTCCCTCCGTAGATGCCGCCTGACCTGCTGATTGTCTTCATCATTTTGTGTGCGTTCCTCAAGATTTCCAGCATCTGCAGAATCTCTTGTGTTATTTAATGTGGCAGATGGGTTTTCTGTTTTACAGTAATTGTGCCATTTTATATACAATTTATTTACTTATTGAGATACAGTGTGGAATAGACCTTTCTGGCCCTTCAAGCCTCACAGCCCAGAAATCCCCCACTCTAACTCTAGCCTAATCCCAGGACAATTTACACTGACCAATTAACCTAGCAAAATCATTGGACTTTGGGAGGAAATTGGCACACCCGGAGGGAACGCACGTAGTCATGTGGAGAACGTACAAGCTCATTATGGACAGCCGTGGTGAAATATCTATTGTTAAATTTATAATCTAATTATTTAATGTATTTATGGTTGGCATAGTGGTTCGCATAAAGATGTAAGCTCCAGGGACCCAGGTTCAATTCCCACCACTATATGTACGCAGTTTGTATGCTCCCCCCATGACCACATGGGTTTCCGCCACATTCCAAACACGTACGGGTCTGGGTTAGTAAGCTGTGGGTATGCTATGTTGGCACCAGAAGCATGCCAATGCTTGCGGGCTGCCCCCAACACATCCTCACACCATGCTGGTCATTGATGAACATGACATATTTCACTGTATGTTTTGATGCTCCGATGAACATGTGGTGAATAAAGCTACCCTTCATTAATGATCAAAGTGGCAATTGAAGGACTTTACAGAAGACCGACATTTGACTCGAAAGAGCTTTTAGCATAGAATTTATAACAATACAGCACAGGAACAGACTGTTCAGCCACCATGTCTATACCAACTGTGATGCCAAATTAAACAAACCCATCTGGTCCGGCAAGTAAAGCTTAAGTGGCAATTTAAGTGGTTCAGCACAGACTAGATGGACCAAAGGGACTGCTTCTGTGATGTACTTTTCTATGACTAATTTTTAATCTTTAATCTCATAGTTCAAAGTAAATGTATTATCAAAGTCCGTATATGTCACCATATACCCTGAGATTTATTTTCTTGTGGGTATTCAGTGTAGATACAAAGAAACACGATAGAATCAATGAAAGACCACACACAACAACGAGCAAACAACCAATGTGCAAAAGAAGACAGTGTGCGAATAAACAAACAAGTGAATAAATATAGGTAGATAGGTAGATAGAGAGATGGATAGATAGATGGATGGATAGATAGGTAGGTAGATAGATAGATAGATAGATAGAAGATGGATAGGTAAACAAACAAAGGCATACTATTGAAAATATAATCTTTATTTTCCTGAATTCTAATTCCCAATGCCTGTGTTGGGAATTGAACTTGTGTCTCTCTCTGTTGACAGTTACATTCCCTGATTCCAGTCCAACAGCATTACCACTGCTTTTTTGCATTTAATGGGTAGACTACTGGAAGGAATTCCCTTCCCTTCTTTGAAAAAGTGTAGCATGTCTTTTATAATTACCTCCACATCTCAAACCCTTCTACTCTACCAAATCATCTCCTCCGTTTATCTCTTTGATGACAGCTCAGGTTTCTTCCAGTGTGCTTTTGATATTCTGACTAACCCCCCCCCCCACTCCGCCTCCTTCTGCCCCTCTGAAATCTCCGACTTGTTTTTGTTAAACCATCAACACACCGTAAGTATATGTTATTACAAGCTAATTGCAGGAAAGGTTGAAATTGGAGACTTTTTTAGACGACAGGTTAACTGAAAGAATTAACTGGGTGGGCACTGATTATAAACCAAACTGCTTTGTAAGGGTGTTTCCAAATTATTCTCCTAAACTTGTAAAGAAAATTTTTAGCCCCAAAATGTACGTAGCAATTGTGGAGAATCAAAGCAGCATTTCTAAATCTGGACAAATAGAGTTGAAATTAGTCAGGCTAATAAATTATGTAAAAATACATTGAGAAGATAGTATGTTTTTGTCTTCAGTTCTGATTGCCTCATTATAGAAGGTACAGAGATTTACCAGGATACTGCCTGGATTAGAGAGCATGTCTTATGAGGATTGGTTGAGTGAGGTAGGGCTTTTCGCTTTGGACTGGAGGACGTGAGATGATTTGATAGATGTGAACAAGATGACTAGAGGCATAGATCAAGTAATAGATAGCCAGAGATCTTCTCAAAGAGTGAAAATGTGAAATATGAGGGAGCATAATTTTAAGGTGGTTGGAGGAAAGCCCAGGCAGAATATGCTCCATCTACTACCACCCTCTGCCTTCTGTGGGCAAGTGAACTCTATATCCACAGTTCCAAGTTTCCCTCGATCCAATGCCTCCTGACTTTTGAATGAGTCTATCGTGGGGAACCTTATAAAATGCCTTACTGGAATTCATATACACTACATCCACTACTCTACCTTCACCAAGGTGCCTTGTCACATCCTCAAACAACTCAGTCAGATTCATGAGACATGACATCCCCTCACAAAGCCATGCTGCCTGTCCCTAATCCCTAACATCAAAGTCTCTCTCACTGAAACAAGGTTTTCTTTAAGGAATTCATGAAGTTGAAAGGTCAATGTTCAAAGTAAATTTTATTAAATTTTATTTACAGTACATCACCACACAAAACCCTGAGATTCATTTTCCTGCGGCATACTCAGCAAATCTATAGAATAGTAACTATAACAGGATCAATGAAAGATCAACCAGAGTGCAGAAGACAACAAACTCTGCAAATGCAAATATAAATAAATAGCAATAAATAACAAGAACATGAGATAATGAGATAAAAAGTCCTTAAAATGAGATCATTGGTCGTGGGAACATTTCAATGAATAGCCAGTGAGTGTAGCTATCCCCCTTTATTCAACAGCCTGATGGTTGAGGGGTAGTAACTGTTCTTGAACATAGTGGTGCAACTCCTGAGGCACTTGTACCTTCTACCTGATGGCAGCAGCAAGAAGAGAGCATGACTTGGCTTGTGGGGATCTCTGATGATGGATGCTGCTTTCCTACGACAAAGTTTTATGCAGATGTGCTCAATGGTTGGGCGGGCTTTACCCGGTATGGACTGGGTAATGTCTTTAATGTATCTGCCTCAACCGCTTCCTCATTCCACATACTGACCGCCCTCTTGGTGGAACAGTTGCCCCTGAGATTCCTATTAAATCTCTCCCCTTTCACCTGATTCTCAAACATTGGAGAAAAAGACTGTGAACATTCACCCTGTCTGAGATCCTCATGACTTCTATACTAGGCTACATAAAGGCAGGATCACGTAATAGACACCCTGGTTGCCCCTCCTTTCATTATATCTATTCTGAACCAGATATTCAGGGCTGTACAAGGACACCTTTCTGAATTTGCTCCTCCACTGCCAAGATGAAGCTAAATGCAGCCTAGAGGAACAACAACACACACAAAATGCTGGAGAAACTCAGTAGGCCAGGCAGTGTCTATGGAAAAGAGTACAGTCAATGTTTTGGGCTGAGACCCTTCAGTTTAGAGGATCAACACCTTATTTTCTGCCTAGATAGTCTGCACCTTTGGGTGGAGATACATCTCTACCAAAGGAGATGTGAGGCACTCCTTCACTCCGCTAGCCTGCAGGTCACCCTTGCTTAGACACACCTCCCCTGACCAGGGTCACGTGAATCCATGGGAGCAGGTGGTGGATGGTCGTATGAGCAGCTGGTGCAGATCACAAGTCCTGGTTATGCGACCATTAATGCCAGGTAGACAATCTCTGAAGAATATTGATAAGGCTGGGGTCACCAATCTTATAAGGACGCTGCTCAGAAGAAGGCAATTACTTCTGTAGAAAAAATTGCCAAGAACAATTACAGTCATGGGAAGACAATGATTGCCCATGTCATATGACATGGTACATAGTGGTGACGAGTCACCATCTTGGTGGCATGAACATTGAATTCTCCAACTCCAGATAGCCTGCCCACTTTTTGTCTCCTTCCTCTCTCCTTGTGATCTACCCACTGTCATTAGCCAGACCCCTCCATTTGCCCATCAGCCACGTATTCCTCCCACTGAGTCCACTCGCCCCACCTCTATTTCCCTCCAACCACCCCTTGTTCCACTTACTCCATGCTCCATCTTGCTTTCCTGTAGAGTCCATCATCTTCAGGACTTTGTCACTTCCACCTCTCACCTTCTAACACCAGTCCCACTCAGTAGTGATGTGATCACCTAAGTCGAGTAAGATGTCCTCCTAAGGGGGTGTCTATTGGTGGCTGTAAAGGCCGATCTGGGGTCCACATAATCCAGCATGTTACACTGCGTGACTTTGTTTATTGTGGGGACTGTTGCATGGGCAGTCACCACACGGTCCTTGATAGATCAGGGTCAGGATCCAGTGGTATGGAGTGTAAGACGACTAGGGACCCTTCACTGCTGCAGCCTTCATCCACCTTCACTGTGTTGTAATGTTGTAATGCTCCACCATTGAGGTCCTGTTTGGATCATTCTCCAGAACCTCCCACTTGACCTTATCACCATGCTGACCTCTGCTCAGCATCACTCTCAGAATCTCAGCAACTCGCAAGCCTCCCCACCACAGTAAGGTGACCTTCCTCAGAGACCTACCTATCACCTGCTTGCGCTTGCTCAACCCCTTCCCCCTCTTTATCTTGGGTCCCTCCCCCCCCCCATATCGCAATCGTGATGAAGGATCTCAATCCAAATCATCATTTGTCCATTTCCCTCCACAGATGCTGCCTGACCTGCTGAGTTCTTCCAGTCTTTTGTGTGTTGCTCTCTATCTGTATTTGCAGGTTTTCGTGCCCCCTATTTTGAATAAGCCTTATTTCTGAGCTGCCAAATACATCAACCCAAAGGGCAGCTTGATAGCATGGAGGGGGCAACACAGTAAGATTGGGGTTCAATTCCCACTGCTGTCTGTAAGGAGTTTGTACATTCTCCCATTTCATGCAGTGCTCCAGTTTCCTCCCACATTCCAAAGGCGTACGGTTAGGGTTTGTGAGTTGTGCACTTGCTGTGTGGTGACACTTGCCAGCAGCCCCAAGCACAATCTTTGCTGATTTGATGTGACAGAAAACGATGCACTTCACTGTAGGTTTCGACGTTTGTGTGACAAAGAAAGCTCATCGTTAGCCCTATTCGCCCTCTCACTTCCTTCGGATGGCCCTGTAACCCTCCCTTCTCAAGACTATGGAGCTGTGGAATTTTCTCATTGCAGTGGCCCAAGCTCCAGTGTTTGGCTTGGAAGACCCTAAGCTTGAAGTGACCTCTTAGCCGCCGTGCCCAGATGAGAAATCACAGTGTCCTCCACAAGCGCCTGTGGTCAAGTTGGTTACGTACTAGTTTCTGTACCGAGTTCTCACTAGCTAAACAGCACGGTTAACTGCTGAAGCGGTATGCATGCCTCTCACACAGTAAACGGCCAAGTACTGGCTGCTCTGCACTTACACTGCACACAGCTGTCACAGGGAGCCTGGCAATGGTCAGCATTCGGGGTCTCGTAACTCAAAGGTTCAACGTTCAAAGTAAATTTATTATGCCACCACATACTACCCTGAGATTGATTTTCTTGAAGGCATTCACAGTAACTATGATAGAATCAATGATAAACAGCACCACGACACAGAAGGACAACCAATGTGCAAAATACAGCCATCTGTGCAAGATGCAGAAAAAGAAAAATATATAATAAATAAATATATAATATGATAATAAATATTGATAACATGAGTGATAGAGTCCTTCAAAGTGGGTCCATAGGTTTTGGGATGAGGTTATTTAACCTGGAGGAGCACTGCACTCTAAAAGCCATGCTGTTTTAACCCTTCGCTCCCTCATAGCTCTCCATTGTTCTGTCATCCATGTGCCTTTGGAAGAATCTCTTAAATGACTCTAATGTATGTGCCTCTACCACCACCCTTGGCAGGCAGGGTGTTCCATGTACCCAGCACTCTTTGTGTTAAAAACCTACCTCTGATATTATCCTTATAGGTTTTGCCAATCTCTTTACAGCTTCAAGTTCCTGAGTGTCAAGGATCTAACCTGGACTTAACATATCAATGCCGCCACAAAGGAGGCATGACAGCAGCTATATTTTATTAGGAGTTTGAAGCGAAGGATACTCGTCATGAATTTCTACAAACGTACCATGGAGAGCTTTCTAACTGGCTGCATCACCGCCTGGTATGTCTGTGGGGGGGGGTGGGGGGTGTGCTGCAGCTACTGTACAGGATCGAAATCAGCTGCAGAGAGTTGTAAACTTAGTCAGCTCCATCATGAGTACCATCCTCTGTAATACCCAGGATACCTTCAAGGAGCAATCCCTCATAAAGGTGATGTCCATCATTAAGAACTTCCATCACCCAGGTCATGCCTTGTTCTCATTGTTACCGTCAGGGAGGAGGTACAGGAGCCCGAAGGCATGCATTCCACAATTCTTTCTGTCTACCATCCGATTTCCAAATGGACATTGAACCATGAACACTACCTCACTACTTTTTTATTTCTGTTTTTACACCACTTATTTAACTATTTACTATATATATACACTCACTGTAATTCACAGTTTCACAGATTTTTTTTCTATTATAATGTATTTTATTGTACTGCTGCTGCAAAGACAACAAATTTCACAACATATGCCGGTGATATTAAACCTGATTCTCATTCTGAAAATTACGGCTCCTTGTATTAACCAATTCCACCCTGGGAAAAAGGTGTGTGTGTGCGTGTGTGTGTTTTACGGGTGGAATCAGCAGATCTTGCTTCATAAGCCGAGGGCTGTGAGCAGGAGATTCTCTAGAAAACAATGCCGCTGAAATCACGGGCCGCTTTCGGGGAAGCGGGCAGGAAAGTAAGTTATACACAGCTATCAGGAAAATAGATTTCCTTTTAAGAAGTCCTAAAGGGCTACCATACTATTGACCTACTTAATTCTCCAGGGCATGTGTTTACACAACAAGACTGATTAGCCCAATGTAAATATAAAGAGCTCTATGTACACAAATGAAAAGGGTGCACACGCCTCTCTCAGCACATGGTTCCACACTGATTCTGTTGAGTCATTCACTGAGCACTGACGTGACATTATTGGGGCAGGGTGACTTGTAATCTGACGGGATCAAAGAACGCACTGGCACTTCAAAGTGCTGACTGTGCATTATGAGCGAAAGAGAGAATCTCTTTAAGTACGTCAAACAATTGACCTGCTATTGAGGAATGGAGTTTACCCGCATCGCTCCTTCAATTGCTTCCATGCTGTCTGTACACTGGGGTCACAGGAACCAGAGTAGTCCATTCAACCTTCAGAGTTCGGAGTTTGGAGTAAATTTTCAGAATCAGGTTTAATATCACTGGAACGTGTTGCAAAATTTGTTAACTTGAAGGCAGCAGTTCAATGCAATACATATATAGCAAAAAAACGAATTATACTAAATTATATATATACATATAAAATAGTTAAATAATTAGTGCAAAAACAGAAATAAAAAACAGCAGTGAGGTAGTGTTCAATGGGTTCAATGTCTATTTAGATATAGTGCAGAATAGGCCCTTCCAGTGTTCTGAGCTGTGCCACCCAGCTATCCCCTGATTTCAGCAACACACACAGAATGCTGGTGGAACGCAGCAGGCCAGGCAGCATCTATAGGGAGAAGCACTGTCAACGTTTCGAGCCGAGACCCTCCGTCAGGACTAACTGAAAGGACCTCGTGTATCCCCTGATTTCACTGAATTACAGGACAATTTACAATGACCAATCATCCTATCAACCAGTACGTCTTTGGATTGTGGGAGGAAACTGGAGCATCCGGAGGAAACTCACATGGTCACGGGGAGAACGTATAAGCTCCTTACAGGCAGCAGCGGGAATCGAACCTGGTCGACTGTACGGTAAAACGTTGAGCTAATCACTACACTACCTTGTTGCCCCAAATTTATTAACAAAGTACATATATGTCACCATACACTGTTCTGAGATCTGATTTCTTATAGGCATTTACAAGGAAATGAAGGAATAGAATAGAGACAATGTGAGTCGCATTCTGAAGCCTGTTGGTGTCATTGAATATCACAGCATGGAAACAGGCCCTTTGGCCCAACTTGTCTCTGCTTGGATGGTAAATCAGTTATTATTGTCACATGTACCGAGGTACAGTGAAAAACTTTGTTTTGTGTGCCGTCCATACAGATAATTTCATCACATCAGTGCATTGAGGGAAAAGTGTTAACAGAATACAGAATAAAGTGTTACAGTTACTGTCGATCTTCAGGCCTTGTCAGTCAGGGATTTGCATTGATATTTAATTTATATGTGGAGATACTGTGTGGAATAGGCCCGTCTGCCCCTTCGAGCCGCACCGCCCAGCTAGCAACCGATTTAATCTTCGCCTAATTGCAGGACAATTTACAATGACTAGTTAACCTATCAACTGGTCCGCCTTTGGACTGTGGGAGGAAACTGGAGCACTCAGAGGAAACCCACGGGCTTCACAGAGAGGAACGCACAAATCCTTACAGGCAGCGGCAGGAATTGAACCCCTGTCGCTGGTGCTGTAAAACGTTGTTCCTTGGATTGTAACTATACTGTGTGTGACTATGTTTTTATTTAGAGCTACAGTGCCCTTCCACCCACTGACCCACACCGCCCAGCAACGCACTGATTAAAACCAAGCCTAATCACAGGACAATTTATCAACTGACCAGAATGTCTTTGGATTGTGGGAGGAATGCAGAGCACCCGGAGGAAACCCATGGACACAATGTACAAACTTCCTCACCGAGGATGCCGATGTTGAACTCCAAACTCTGACACCTCGAGCTGTAAAAGCATCGTGCTAACTGCTAAGACTACAGCAGTACCGAAGTGTGTAAGTGTTCTATATTTTGTAGAAGGCCAATGTTTCATTTAGTTGTACACATGAATGACAATAAACTTGAACATTCTTACAGAGGATGATGGAATTAACTCTGAACTTTGATGCCCTGAGCTGTAAACCTGTCACGTTAACTGCTATGCAACCACGGTACCATAGTCTGTACCTTGGCCCCAGAGGAATGGTTTCGTTTAGCTGTGTATGTGTGTATTGTTGAATGACAATAAGCTTGAACTCAAATTTGAAATTAATTAGGGCTGTTTCCTATCTGAAAACTTTATCCCATATCTCCTGCTATAAAAATCTCATCAATGCCAAATTTGAAAACAGTAGACTGAATGTCGATTTCTACTAAAAAAAGTAGAGAGCTAAGTTAGTCTATTGTAATAGTATAACAGAAAGAAACAAGGATTACCTGGCTAAATGTGTACGATTAGAGGGAGTTAAAGCAGAGAACAGAAACAAATTAGCAGCGAATGTAAAAAAAGTAAAATTAGTCAAAGGAAATATTACCCAATTATCAAAAGGTATCTGACTACAAGTCCCTACAAAGGATTGCAAAGACTGTTTAGAGGATCATCAAAACTCGCTTCCACTCATTAGAAATATTTATCAGGAGCAGTTAGCATTGTCAGTGGTCCCTCCCACCTGTCCAACAAGCTCTTTCACCCCCTGCCGTCAGGCAGGAGGCTCCACAACATTATGACATGAACAGTTAGGATGGGAAGCAGCTTCTTCCTCCAGGCCATAAGGCAACTCAACTCCTGCCACCACCATCGCGTATGAAGCGCACATAGGTTCTCTTTTTATACTTGTATTGCACGTGCGCATTATTATTTGTTAATTTATTTGTGGTAATATTACTTTGTGTTGTGTTTGAGTCATATGCACTGTGTTGTGCACCTGGGTCTTGAGGAACATTGTTTCGTTTGGGGGTATACAGTTGAATGACAATAAACTGAACTTGAACTTGAAATTAGCAAATTAATAGAGACATCAAATGCTGGATTCTGGAGCAAAAAAAAATTAAGAGGTGGCACACGAGTGTTGTGCTGTTACAGTGCCAGTGACCCAGTTTCAATTGTGTTGCTTCCTATAAGGAGTTTGTACATTCTCCTTGTGACCACATGTATTTCCTTAAGGTGCTCCAGTTTCCTCCCAGTCACATGGGTGTCGTTGGGCCAGAAGGTCTTGTTGTGTATTTAATATTTCAGATATATTTGAGTAATATTGGTTGATTAAGCTGTCTTGTTTCATTAAATAATTAATTATGGGTTATATATAAAAATACGTTAATTGTATATGTATTCACACTACCATGTGATATGTGCGCACATCGCTTAAAGTGAAGGTGAAGTTACACCCATAATTCAGACTCCCATGTCTTCTTTGAATTAGTTTAATGTTTTAAAGTTACCAACATATTCGTGCTGTATGTCTAAATTAAAATAATCTGTGGAGGAATTCATCAGGGTGAGCATTAGTTTTATTTCCCAATGCAGTGTTTGTAAACTCCACTGGCTCCATCACGGGCACTAACGTCCCCAGAATCGAGGACATTTTCAAAAGGTGATGCCTCAAAAAGGCAGTATCCATCATTGAGATCATAAGAGATCTCAACCAGGTGAGATCTCAGACAATCTCACCTGGTCCAGGAACACCACTGGGATTGTGAAACGAGCCCAGCAGAGATTGAACTTTCTGAGGAAGCTTAAACAAGCATCACTCCCCACTAACATCTTAACTACATTCTACAGAGGCGTGGTTGAGAGTGTGCTGACCTTTTGCATCACAACCTGGTACTCCAGCTTCAGTGCTGCCGACAAAAAAGCATTGCAGAGGGTGGTTAGGGGAGCAGAGAAGGTTATTGGTGTCTCCCTACCTTCTGTCCAAGACCTCTTTCAGAGTCGATGCCTCCAGAAGACACGGCACATCATTAAAGACCCCTCACACCCTCTCCATGAACTGTTTGCTCTTCTGCCATGTAAATGTAACAGGAGCATCAAAACTAAAACCACAAGGCTACTAAACAGCTTCCTCCCACAGGCAGTCAGACTGCTAAATAGCTGCTCTACCTGACTTTGCTTTGGACACTTTTAACTTGCACTGGACTCTTATAACTTGTTTTTAACTGACATGTGGTTGTTGTGTTTTACTATTTATTGTTATGTTTATTATTTAGTGTTTGCATTTGTTATGTTATGATTGCACTGCTCCTGGGAAACGCTGTCTCATTCTGCCCTGCAGAGCTGATGTACAGTTAGAATGACAATAAAGTTTTGAATCTTTTTTTTGAATCTTGAAGAACATATGAAATAGGAGCAGGAGTAGGCCATCTGGCCTGTCTAGCCTGCTCTACTATTTAATAAGATCATGGCTGATCTGAACGTGGAGTCATCTTCACCTATCTGCCTTTTCTCATAACCCTTAATTACCCTACTATGCAAAAATCTATCCAACCTTGTCTTAAATATATTTACTGAGGTAGCCTCCACTGCTTCACTGGGCAGAGAATTCCTCAGATTCACCACTCTTTGGGAAAAACAGTTCCTCCTCATCTCCATCCTAAATTTACTTCCCCGAATCTTGAGGCTATGCCCCCTGGTTCTAGTCTCAACTACCAGTGGAAACAACTTTCATGCCTCTATCTCATCTATCCCTTTCATAATTTTATAAGTTTCTATAAGATCTCCTCTCATTCTTCTGGATTCCAGCGAGTACAGTCCCAGGCGACTCAATCTCTCCTCACAGTCTAACCCACTCATCTCTGGAATCAACCAGGTGAACCTCCTCTGCAACACTTCCAAAACCAGTATATTATTCCTTCAGTAAGGAGACCAGACTGCACATAGTTGATGCAGCCACACCTGTATCCTGTACAGTTGCAGCATACTCTCCCTGCTCTTAAATTCAATCCCTCTAGCAATGAAGGCCAACATTCCATTTGCCTTCTAGATAGCCTGCTGCACCTACAAACCAAGCTTTAAAGGTCCCCATCACCCAGGATATGCCCTCTTCTCATTGCTACCATCAGGGAGTTGGTATAGGACCCAGAAAATACCCACTAAATATTTTAGGAACTGCTTCTTCCACTCCACCATCAGATTTCTGAATTGTCTGTGAACCTATGAACACTTCATTGTCATTCCTTATGTTTTAAACTAAATATTTTATCATTTATAATACTTCTATGTCTTTGCATGATAGTGCTGTCCCCAAACAAGAAATGTCATGTTTTGTAAGTTAGTGATAAGAAGTCTGATTCTGATTACAATCATGCTGTTACTTGTGGGAGCTTTTGCTGTGTGGAAAACGTTCCTCTCCAATAGGACAGGATTAAGAATCAACTTTAACCACCATGTAAGTTTCCAAGTATTAGGAACTTGCTGTAGTGTGTTAGAGTGACATGCAACTAAAAAAAACAACACTGAACAATGTTAAAGAATAAGGAATGATATGAAAATAAAATTAGAAGTATGAGTATGGAATAAAATGGGCATAAATACAGAAATGTTTGCATGTATTTACAATACCCTACCATCAAACGCATCTTGACCTCCCCCTACTCTGCTTTCCACACAGATTGCTCCCTCTGTAATTCCCTTGTCCATTCACCTCCTCCCTCACCTCCATTCAGTGTTCCTGACAGTCCTTCACCTGCCAGTCTGCTGGGGTTGCCTGTTGTGTCTGGTGATCCCGATGCGGCCTCCTCTGGATCGGTGACTCCCGACGTAAATCAGGAGGGTCGCTTTGTTGTGCACCTTCACTTCATCCACAAAAAGCGAATGTCCCGATGGCCCAACAACTTAATTCCTATCCCCATTCCTATACCAACATGTCAGGTCACAGCCTACTCTTCCGCCACAATGAGGCCTCTCTCAGGTTGGAGGAGCAACACCTCATATTCCATTCAGGTAGCCTCCAACACCACGAATATTGATTTCTCCTTCTGGTAATATTTTTCTTCCCTTCTATTTCCCACTCTGGCCTCTTAGCTCTTCCCCTCAGCTGCCTGTCACCTCCCCCTCGTGCCCTTCCTCTTTCCCTTTTCCACCTGGCCACTCTCCTCTCCTGTCATATTCCTTCTTCTCCAATCTTCCGCCTTTTCCACCTATCACTTACCAGCTTCTCACTTCATCTGCCCTCCCTGCACCGACCTGGCTTCATCTATTACCTCCCAACTTGTCCACCTTCTCCTCCATTTTCCTTCTTATCCAGGCTTTTTCCCCCTTCCTTTTCCATTCCTGACAGAGAGTCTCAGCTCTAAAGTCAACTGTCTATTCACTCCCAGTGATGCTGCCTGACCTGCTGAGTTCCTCCAGCATTTTGTGTGTGTTACTGACTATTCACAATGTATGAAAGGTGGGTTACAGTGTTTACAGTGCAGTACAGTGGCTGAGGTCATAGATAGAAGGAGGCAGGAGGCTAACTAGAATAGTTGGTCAGATTAACAGTCTAGAGGAAGAAATGTTTAAATGTGAGGGACAGCAAAGCTGATTAAACAAAAGAGTATTGGATGTAAAAGTTTGAAATATCAAACTGTGGTGTGGGGAGCTCTTCGAATGCAAGTCCTCTGCTTGCTCAGAACTTACTGTTTGCAGCCCTGGTCTCCCAGGTAAGTATCTGCAAAGCCTCTGAAAGAAACCTGTTTCCAGTAACTGTTAGAGCTACTTTATTGAAAAATAAAAAGTTTATGTCAATAAGGATTTTACTGGAGTTGGGATGTTATGTTATGTTGGGATGTTATTCTAACTGGTATGGAGGGGCCACTGCATAGGATCAGAAAAATCCACAGGAAGTTGTAAATTCAGCCAGTTCCATTATGGGCACTAATCTTCCCACCTTCAAGAACACCTTCAAAAGGTGATGCTTCAAACAGTCATCACCCATCAGGAATGACCACCCCACCCCCCAATCACTCAACACATGTCCTCTTCTCTTTGCTACCTTCGAGGAGGAGGTACAGGAGCCAGAAGACCTACACTCAAAGTTTCATTAACAGCTTCTTCCCCTCTGCCAGCAGATTTCTGGAACAGTAATGTACACTTCATCGGAATTTTTTTCCATTTCTTTTTTCACAACTTATTTAATTTATTTTTATTTATCTATCCATCTTATTGTAATTTATAGTTTCTATTATTACCTATTGCAATGTACTGCTGCGGCAAAACCACAAATTTCACAACATATCCCAGTGATATTAAACCTGAATCTTATTCTGAAATTCTGTAAGACATTAGTGATGCCAAATTTGGAGAATTGTGAGCAGTTCTGGTCACTTATCTACAGGAAAGATAACTACAAGATTAAAAGAGTGCAGAGAAATTTTACAAGGACATTGCCGGGACTTGAGGACCTGAGTTACAGAGAAAGGTTGAATAGGTTAGGACTTTAGTCCCTGGAGTCTAGGAGAATGTGGGGAGATTTGAAATGGTGGCTGTCGATCATGTCCGATGACAACAGGAAACCTGTGTGGGAGAGTTTTAAAGTGGAAAAGCCATTGTACTGGGGCAGTTCCACTC
Source organism: Hypanus sabinus (assembly GCF_030144855.1). NCBI lineage: Eukaryota > Metazoa > Chordata > Chondrichthyes > Myliobatiformes > Dasyatidae > Hypanus > Hypanus sabinus. The sequence goes on along the minus strand of NC_082708.1, from coordinate 184,921,100 downwards.
TCTCGATTTCAGAAGTCTAGGTCCAGTCGTACAAACAGAGATATACAAAATTATGAGGGTTATGGGTAGGGCAAATGCAAGCAGGGTTATTCCGCTGAAGTTGAGTGAGGCTAGAGCGAATGGTCATAGGTTAATTGTGACGGGTAAAATATTTAAATGGTTCCCTTTATAACTGATCTACAGTCAGAGGCTAGAATGAGTGTGGAACAAGCTACCAGCGGAAGTGATGGGTGCAGGTTCAATTTTAGCCTTTAAGAAACGTTTGGATAAGTACATGAACTCAAAAGGTACGGAGGATTATGTTCCAGGTGCAGATCGGTGGGGCTAGGCTGAATAATAGTTCAGCATGGACTAGATGGGCTGAAGGGCCAGTTTAGTGCTGTAGTGCTCTATGATTGTATGACTATGACTCAATAAAGAAACAGTTACAAATGTGGATGAGATTTGAAAGGACAGGCGTTTACGGGTAAATGATAAATCTACCTTTAATGTTCTGCCAACACAGAGATAGCATCTTATCAAAGAAATGGTTCTCTGCTTGAGGCTGTGGTGATAAAACTCCCCACCATGCATTCAATAGATTGCGTATTGAGTTACCTTAGATTGCACTAATGTGAGAGAAAAAGACATTGTAATGCCTCTAGGAGAGCTTGTCCAAAAAGAGATTTTGAGTGAGCTAAGGTTTTTTTCCTTGGATCGAAGGAGGATGAGAGGTGACTTGACACGAGGTGTACAAGATGATAAGACACAGAGAATATTAGACACCTTTTTCTAGGCAGGAATGGCTAATAAAGAGCCATATTTTAAAGTGTTGTTATAAGGTATGGGTGGGATTTCAGAGGTAGTTTTTGTAACACGGAGCGTGTTGGATGAATAGAATGTGCTATCTTCTGTCAACCGGCCAGGTTTGGATGTTAGTATGTAAGTGGCTTGCATCTTACACAGGCTCACAGGGTGGGTAGAAAACCATGCCAAGCAGACCATTGATCCAATTTGCCAGTCATAACCTCGCCTCTTGACCTTCAGTCACTCACCAACTCTGCAAATCAACAAAAGTTTGATGCTTGCTTGAGTTGGTGCATCTTTAGGAAGAATGTTATGCTGAAGGCTGATACAATAGGTACATGGATGAAAATGAAATGGAGGAGTATGTGTGAAGGAAGGGTTAGACTGATCTTGGAAGAGATTAAAAGGTCAGCACAACATCCTGGGCCGAAGAGCTTGAACTGTGCTGTAGTGTTCTAAGCAACTTGATCTATATCCCAATGTACCCAAGCACGTTGAGTCCTGGTGAGGGTCTGGGCGAGTACTATTGACTCCTCATTCCTCTGTGGAGGTGCAGACCTGAACTGCTGAGTCCCTCCAGCATTTTGTGCATGTTTCTGCAGATGGAACCAGCTCTCTGGGCAAAGCAGCGGCATGGATGAGTTGGGCCATAGGGCCTGTTTCTGTGCTGTGTGACGCGGTAACTCTACAGCACAAGAACAGGCCCTTCGGCCCAATAACTCCGAGAAGAACGCCCAGGAGGGACAAGAATCAACAGGTGGAGAAGACCACAGGAAGAGTGCCTATCATGAGGTGGTGACTTTTACCATGGGTATTATTCACAAGATATAGGGGCAGAATTAGGCCATTTGGCCCATTGAGTCTGCTTCACCATATCAGTATGGCTGATCCACTTCCCTCTCAGCCCCAATCTCCTATGATACCATGAGATACAAGGGGCTATTGTCTGACTTAACTGCCAATGATGAGAAGTATGGAGACATCTGCCTGCTGACAAGATGCTTTCATAAACTGCTACCTGTGGTAGCTGCAGTAGTAATCTCGGATCAGGACAGGGGCTGACTGCTGGTACACTGCCAGTGATGCTCCAGACATGGTATTCCTTCCAGGCTGGAGATGGAGATCTTTGAAAGATCTCACACTTGCCCTATTTAAGAGAGAAGATAGAGGTTCTCCACTCAAAGTGAACCAGCAACATTTGGGCGGCACATTAGCGTAGTGGTTAGTGTAATGCTATTACAACACCAGTGGTGTTGGGACACTCTCCCTGTGACCACACGGGTTTCCCCTAGGTGCTTGGGTTTCCTCCATGTTCCAAAGATGTACAGGTTAGTAGGTTAATTGGTTACAAGGGTGTAATTGGGCAGCAGAGGCTCATTGGGCTGGAAGGGCCTGTTATCGTGCTGTATCTCCAAATAAAATAATATTTCATTTTCTCCTGAAACCCGCGGGAACGCAAGGAGAATGAGCATTGACCTCTCTGCAATCCAAATACTTGCTGGTCTTACTCAAAGCACTGGAGGAGCTCATCAAGACAGCTGTCATCCTGAAACGTCGGCTGTCTATTTTGTTCCATGGGTTCTGCCTGACACACCAGGTTCCTCAACGCTCTTCAGCCCACGACGTTGAGCTGACCCACAGTGCTGTGCAGAAGTCTGAGACACATATACATAGCTGGGGTGCCTAAGACTTTTACACATGACTGCACTTGTCAACGCGGAACAGAGAGCAAGTCTGCAAATCTGGCGGGAACAAAGGATGTTGGGAATGGTGAGGGTGGAGTGCCACGGGAGGGGTGTGGGACAGGTGGCAAAGGAGAAGTGCTGGAGTGAGCAGAAACACCCAGCCCTGAGACACCAGGCAAAGTTCCACACAACTGGTTTATTGATCATTACAGAAAGTCTCCCAGTCAGGGATCGACAGAGTCTGATTTTGCATTTCCCACTCCCATTCTTCATCTTACCTCCCCAGCATGCTCACTGTGCTTTTGACACCCTCACTCAATTGTACCCACTATTGTCCAAACTAAGCATCAGCAGAGATATAACTGAGGTGGATTAAGATGATCAAAGGAGGTGCAAGAAAAGGATAAACTGGCTAAACTGAGAAGAAGGCAGCAGAACTTGAAGAATAGAGCAGAGAGTGTAAATTGGGAAGTTAAACTGGGTTTCGGACATAAAACAGTACATCATATCAAAGGCTCTTCAGCCCACTTCAACCTACTCTAAGATCATTGTGGTCCTTCCCTCCCACACAGCCCTCCAATTTTCTTTCATCCCTGTGCCTGTCTAAGAGTCTCCTAAATGTCCCTAATGTATCTGCCTCTACTGCCACCCGTGACAGCACATTCCACACACCCACCACCCTCTGAGTAAAAAAGCTGTTTCTGGCATTCCCCACTATACTTTCCTCCAAAGTGCTGCCCTCTTGTACTGGCCATTTCCACCCTGAGACAAAGTGTTTGGCTGTTAACTCAATCGATGGCTGTTAACTTGATAACCTGCTTGTCTTTGGACAATGTGCCCATGTGGTCACAGGGAGAATGCACAAACTGCTTACAGACAGCGACAGGAATTGAACCTGGGTCGCATGGCGCTGAATAGCATTACGTTAACCACCATACCTCTATCAAATCAGCTTCTCTGTCGCTTCCTGAAGAACTGATCTGTACTGAGCGTGTGTATTATTAAGGTCCTTCTGGAATTCACTGCTGAGTATTTTCCTGAGATCCATTAGTTCCTCTTAATGTTGCGCTACATCAAGAAATTGCTTGATTTCACCCTACCAAGATTTGTTTACTTTACAAATGGCTATAAGTCCATAAGACCATAAGACATAGGAGCATACTTGGGCCATTCAGCCCATCAAGTCTGCTCCACCATTCTATCATGTCTGATTTATTTTCCCTCTCAGTCTTACGGTGTGTATAAAATTCTAGCCTATTTCTCCCCATTCCCAACCCACATTCTTCAGGCAGTCACCTTTGCATTTTATCATCTTTTCAGTATTGTCTATGTCTAAACATCTAAGTGTGGACGTGGAGATGATGCTTCTCATAGTGGGAGAATCCAAGACCACAGGGCACAGCCTCAGAATACAAGGGCATCCCTTTCAAGTCAAGTCAAATCAAGTCAAGTCACTTTCTAATTGTCATTTTGACCATAACTGCTGGTACAGTACACAGTAAAAATGAGACAATGTTTCTTCAGGACCATGGTGTTACATGACACAGTACAAAAACTAGACTGGACTACATAAAAAACAACACAGAAAAAATCTACACTAGACTACAGACCTACCCAGGACTGCACAAAGTGCACAAAACAGTGCAGGCATTACAATAAATAATAAACAAGACAATAGGGCAGTAAAGTGTCAGTCCAGGCTCTGGATATTGAGGAGTCTGATAGCTTGGGGGAAGAAACTGTTACACTTAGACCAGAGATGAGGAGGAATTTCTATAGCCAGAAAGCAGGGAACCTGTGGAATTCATTGCCACAGACGGCTGTGGAGGTCAAGTCATTGGGTATATTTAAAGTGGAGGTTGATAGGTTCTTGATTAGTCAGGACATCAAAGGTTATGGGGAGAAGGCAGGAGAAATGGGTGGAGAGAGATAATAAATCAGCCAGAATGGAATAGCAAGGCAGACTCGATGGCCTAATTCTATTCTTATGTATTATGGTCCTATGCTCTATGTCTATGTTATGTTAGGTATAGGTGATGATCCACATCAGGCATACATTAATGGGATGGTGGAAAGGTATGAGGGGATGGAGGACTCTCCCTCCTACCCATACAGTTCCATCTTTCAAGCCACACACAGCAAGACGTTTACCGTATTTTCCACCATCCTCCCCGTTGGCGTTAACCTTCTTGCCCAGCACCTGGACGTGCTTGCCGCTGGTCCGGCTGTAGAGCTGGTAAATTCGGATTTGCTTCCGGCTCAGGTCGTCCGAGTGCCTGGTGTGGTTCTCCACATAGGTCCGGAAGTGTGCTGTGGTCTGCCTGGAGCCCTGTTAACTCAACAAAGAGAGCACGGACAAGGGTAAGGAGCTGACTGTGACAGGGTGGGGACAATAAGGGACAGAAAGACTAAATGATAGTCAGATTGCAAGTAAGATAGGGTTTCCATTGCTTATTATATTAGGTCATAGTATTTTTAAACAAAGTACTTTTAAAGTGAAGCCACTGTTGTGCACATCATTTCCCTACCCACACTATACTTTCCCTTTAGCTTGTCTTGAACCCAAAACATTTCTCTCCATAGATGCTGCCTGACCCGCTGAGTTCCTCCAGCATCTTGCCTGGTGGGGAAGGGAGCGGGGGTGGGGGGGGTGTGTGGTGAACTATGTGCCTGTCGGGACACGCCCCTGCTGACTGCTCCTGTGGCTCCTCCCACAGGCCCCTGTATAAAGGAGACCTGCGGCCTGAAGCTCGGCCTCAGTCTCCAAGACCTTGTATGATAGACACTCACTCCTGGTTCCTTCTTCCAGTCAATAAAAGCCGATATCTCGCCTACGTCTCAGTGTGAGTTATTGATGGTGCATCAGTGGGGTCAGTGTTTTTGCTGGAGCAATGGGGGAAGGGGAGGAGGGCTTTGGGATTCTGATATTTCTGTCATTCATTCTTTGTTTTTCTTTTCTGTTTCATGGATGTCTGCGAAGGATAAGAATTTCAGGTTGTGTACTGATAACATCCTCTGATATTAAATGGAACCATTGATTTCAGATTCAGATTCAGTTTATTGTCATTTAAAAGCCACAAATGCAATGCAGATAAAAAATGAGACAATGTTCCTCCAGAATGATATCACAAAAACACACGACAAAACAGACTACACCAGAAAATCCACATAAAGTTTGGCAATCCTCAAATCCAGAGTCCGGAGAGGCTGCTGCGTATTAATATTGCGCTACCGTCTTAGCGCGTTCCCCGGAAATGAGCTCCAATCCCACCAGACAAAACAAGACCAAAAACTAAAGCTACAAGATGTGTACAAAACCACATATTTACAACATATAGTTACAACAGTGCAAACAATAGCATAATTGATAAAAAAAAAACAGACCATGGGCACAGTAAAATTTGATACAGATTTGCTCTGTATCCTCCATTCTATTTCACATTTTACTACATTACAATACGACCATTGGGTATCAACAAAGATGAGCTTTTTCATCACATTTACATCAAAACATGCAATGGAATTCATCATTTTAAATCAATGACTGACAGTCCACGGGTTGTTCTGGGGCAGCCGCAAATATCACCTTGCCTCCGGTACCAACACACGCTCAATGGCCACTTTATTAGCTACACCCGTACACCTGCTCATTAATGCAAATATTTAATCAGCCAATCATGTGGCAACAACTCAATGCATAAAAGCATGCAGCCATGGTCAAGAGATTCAGTTGTTGTTCAGACCTAACATCAGAAAGGGGAAGAAATGTGACCTAAGTGATTTTGGCCATTGAATTATTATTAGTGCTAGCTTGAGTGGTTTCAGTATCTCAGAAACTGCTGATCTCCTGGGACTTTCATGCACAATAGTCTCTGGAGTTTACAGAGAATGGGACAAAGAACCAAAAAACATTCAGTGGGTGAAAACATTTTGTTAATGAGAGTGATCAGAAGAGAATGGCCAGACTGGTTCAAGCTGACAGGAATGTGACAGTAACTCAAATATCCATGTGTTTCAACAGTAAATCTGAACTTTGAATAGCTACACTATTGCACTGTCCTTACACTACCATCAAAGGTGTGCAGTAAGATCAAGGAGCTACAAGTGAGATTTCAGAGCATATGTTTTTAAAGAAAAATAATGCAAGAAAGAATTTTCAAGTTTCTGAAGAGAACTTCAAGAATTATTTCTCTTCCCATGATAGGCAGAATGATCTGGAAGGCCTCATCAAGTGCTGTAGCCATTCAGATATTGAGGGAATGCTTGGCAGGTTAATGGAAAAGGTGTAAGTGTCATAGCTAAATGACTAAACCAATGGTTGCTGGAGGCTTTTATTACAGTTGTCATCTACCCTGCCTTGGTGTCAGGAAGTTATGGTCTAGCTGGCCTACATAGTTCCTTGTACCACACCATGACTTCTGGGTTACCTCACCTGTACTTTGAGCGACAGGGTTTTAGTTCTGCTCTTTACCCCATTGAAATCGGGTGCGGTCATACGCTTGCTGAACTAACACTTCTGTGAGAACAATGATCAAATTATAGTCATAGAACAGTTCTGTACAGATACAGGCCCTTTGGCCCAACCAGTCCATGCTGACCATTCTACCCACCCAGCTAGTCCCAACTTCTTTAGTTCCATATCCCTCTAAGTCCCGTCCCTCCATGTACCTGTCCAAGTGCTTCTAAAATGAAACTACTATACCTGTCTCAACCTCTTCCTCTGGCAGCTCGTTCCATATACTTGTTACTCTCTGCATGAAGAAGTCTTTTTTAAATCTTCCCCTTGCACCTTCAACCTGTGTCCCTAGTTTTGGACTCCCTCTACCATTTAGAACTCCACTCCCCTATGTCACCTTTGGTGACCCCCCCTTCGAGAGCTATTAAAGAATCTTAAAGTTGGACTTGCTAATCTAGTCAATAGAATCATAGAAAAATACTGCATAGAAACAGGCCCTTCATTCAATCTAGACCACACCAAACCATTTTACCTGCCTACTCCCATTGACTTGCAATGGGACCACAGCCCTCCATAACTCTAGCACCTATCTAAACTTTGCTCAAATGTTGAAATCAATCTTGCATGCACCACTTGTGCTGGCAGCTCATTCCACACTCTCACCACTCTTTGTTTCCCCTCATGTTCCCTTTAAACTTCTCACCTTTCACCCTTAACTCATGACCTCTAGTTTTAATCCCACACAAATTCAGTGGAAAAAGCCTGCTCTCATTTACCCTATCTATACTCTGCAAAATTTTTATACCTCTATCGAATCTCTTCTCAACCTTATACATTCTAAAGAATAAAGTCCTAACCTATTCAATCTTTCCTTATAACTCGGGTCCTCCAGTCTCAGCAACATCCTTGTAAATTTTCTCTATATTCTTTCAATCTTATTTACATCTTTCCTGTAGATAGACGACCAAAATTGCATACAATACTCCTAAATACTGTCTTATACAATAATTTATACAACATCTTATACAACTTCAACATAACATCCCATCTCCTGTATGCAATACTTTTATTTATAAATGTCAGTGTGCCAAAAGCTTTCGTTCTGACTCTCTTTGCCTGTGATACCACTTTCAATGAATTATGGACCTGTATTCCAAGACTCCTTTGTTCTACAGCACTCCTCAGTGCCCTACCATTCACTGTGGAAGTCCTACCCTCGTTGGTCCCACTGAACTGTAGCACCTCACACTTGTCTGCATTAAATTCCACCTGCCATTTTTTCAGCCCATTTTTCCTACTGCAATCTCTGACAGTCTCCATTGCTGTCTGCTACGCCCCCAATCTTGATGTTAACTGCAAATTTGTAGATCTTGTTAACTAGATTGTCACCCAGATCATTGATATAGAGGACAAACAACGATGGACTCAGCACCGATCCCTGCAGCACTCCACTAGTCACAGGCCTCCAGTCAGAGAGGCAACCACCTACTACCACTCTCTGGCTTTTCCCACAAAGCCAATATCTAACCTGATTTATTATCTCCCTTAAGTGTCGAGAGACTGACCAACCTCCCATCCAGTGCCTAGATAAATGCCTTGCGAAAGTCCATGTGAACAGTACCACTGCCGTGCTTTCATCAACTTCCCTGGTAAACTTCCTCAAAAAAATTTATAAGATATTTTAGGCAGGACCTACCATGCAGGAAGCCATGCCAACTATCCTTAATCAGCCCGTGTCAATCGAAATACTCATATATCCAGTCCCTTAGAATACCTTCCAATAACTTCCCTCTACTGATGTCACATGCCAGCCTATAATTTCATGGTTTATTTTTACAGCCTTTCTTAATCAGCAGAACAATATTAGCTATCCTCTAATCCTCCGGTATCTCCGCTAGGGTCCCGGCAATTTCTGCACTTGCCTTCCTTAGGGCCTGGGGGAACACCCTGTCATGCCCTGGGGATTTATCCAGCCTGACTTGTCTCAAGCTAGCAAACATCTCCTCCTTTGTAATCTGTACAGGGTCCATGAAGTTGATGCTGCTTCGCCTCACCTCTATGTCTTATTATATTTTATAGTATTTTTATGTATCACATTGCACTGCTGCACAAAACAACAAACGTCACGCCATATGCCAGCGACATTAAACCTGATTCTGAATAAGAAAGCTCTATCTCTATCTGCCTCATTTTGTTTAATTAGGAATTTACAAATCAGCAATATTTGTAAATTTTTTATGAGAAAAGAACCAGTGATCTAATGACCACATTTTTATTAAAAACATAAAATATTTAAAATGCAACACGCCGCAGTGTGAGGGGACAAAGTATTGACAAACCACAATCCCTCCATTCATTGGACAGCACTTTATTCTGTATTTCCCAAGGTAATCAGTAAGACGCTAAGGGATTAAAGGGAATGACAGTAATATTTTTCCAAAGCAATGTCTCCCTAATTCTCCCTGACTCGAGGTCTCAGAGCATTTAGGAAACATCTAATCCTATAAATTTCCAACTCATAGAATGCTGTGGAACATGTGCTGGTAAGTGTGATTAATATGAGTGAGTACAAGTCAGTATGGACACAGTTGACTGAAGGGAGTTTTTCAAAATTCAAAGTTCAAAGTACATTTATTATCAAAGTATGTATACTATATACTGTACCACCTTGAGATTTGTCTCCTTGCAGGCAGCCTCAAAACAAAGAAAACCCATACACCACATTTAAAAAAGACTGTAAGGCACTCAAATGTGTAGGGAAAAAACAAATCATGCAAACAATAAAAGTAAGCAAATAACATTCAAAACTGAAATTCTCAAAAAGTAGGTCCAAGGCCACGAAGCCAGTTATCACTGCAACTGATTCAGGAGCCTCTCAGTTGCAGGCCACAGGCTCAGTTCAGTGCAGAGACAAGTAAACCTTGTAGAGCAACAAACACGGGCCAGTCCCTCTCTTATGGCCCTGACACCCTGACCTTTTCATACAAAATATGCCTTACTAAACTCCTGTTGCTATGGATCCAGAGAGAAATTCGGGTGTGATTACGATTACACAGTCTTCTACATTTTGACTCAGAGATCTATGCTGGTTGGAATTAGGGATTTCTGCTTTGGCTCTTGATGGGGTCACCCACACCAAACAGGTTGAAGGGTAGAGGTTAAACTAAGAGTGGTCGGAGGTTCAGCTCAGGTCTGACAACTCTGACTGGTTAAACAAAATAGTTACGGAAAAGGCAATGAAGATTGCTTCCATGTAGCCAAGGACAGAGATGAGGACCTAAACGGCAGTGGTATAATGAGCAATTAATAACAACAATAACACCACAAGAGCACCTTCACAAGAGAATGGCAGCGATTCAAGAAGGAGGCTTACCACCACCTTCTCAATGTTATTCCCAAATAACTCATCTAATAATACCCAATCTCCTCTGCCTGTACATAGTCCATTTCCTTCCATTCTCTGTACCCAAGAGCCTCTGAAGTACCTCAATCATATCTACCTCCATCACCATCAGCCTTGTCAGAGCGCTCCAGGCACCTACAACTTTGAATATCCCCCCCCCCCCTCATTTTAAATGCATGTCCTACAACATACACATAGCATACAGCACATTACAGGCCCTTAGACCCACAATGTTGTGCCAACTATGTAACCTACTCTAGAAACTGCCAAGAATTGCCCTACTGCATAGCTCTATTTACCTAAAAAGACTCTTAAAAGACCGTATTGTATCCACCTCCACCACCATCGTCAGCAGAACATTCCACACACCCACCACTCCCTGTGAGAAAAACTTACCCCTGACATCCCCTCTGCACCTACTTCCATGCACAGTAAAACTATGCCCCCGCAAGTTATCCATTTCAGCCCTGGGAAAAAGTCTCTGGCTAACCACACAATCAATGCCTCTTATCATCTTATACACCTCTATCAGATCTACTTCTCATCCTCAGTCACTCCAAGGAGAAAAGACCAAGTTCATTCAACCTATTCTCATAAGGCATGCTCCCCAATCCAGGCAACATCCTTGTAAATCTCCTCTGCACCCTTTCTATAGTATCCTTCCTGTGGTGAGGTGACCAGAGCTGAACACAATACTCCAAGTGGGGTCTGACCAAGGTCTTATATAGCTGTAACATTACCTCACGGCTCTTGAACTCAATCCTATGGTTGATGAATGCCAACTCATCACACACCTTCTTAACAACACTGTCAACCCGTGCAGCAGCTTTGAGTGTCCTATAGACATGGACCCCAAGATCTCGCCGATCCTCCACACTGCCAAGAGTCTTACCATTAATACCATATTCTGTCTTCAGATTTGTCCTACGGAAATTAACCACTTCACACTTATCTGGGTTGAACATTTCAGCCTGGTTTTGCATCATGTTGATGAACTGCTGTAACCTCTGACAACTCTCCAGACTATCCACAACACCCCCAACCTTTGTGTTATCAGCAAACTTACTAACCCACCCTTCTACTTCCTCATCCAGGTCATTTATAAAAGTCCTCTTGTATTTTGAACAGGGTAAAAGATACCAGCTTTCTAATCCATTTCTGCTGTTGATAATCTTCATAAAATCTATGAGCTCTCTCCTCAGCCTCTGCCGCTCAAATAAAGCAACCCATGTTTATCCACCCTTCCCTTCTAGCACATGCCCTCAAATCCAGGCAGCATCCCAGTCAACCTCTTTTGCAACCTCTCCAAAGAAAGGTCAAAGGGTTTCGACCTGCCTCCAAACTGATTTCTTTACCTTTCCGTAAATTTCTCCCCCCTCCCTCCTCTCTCACTTTCCTTTCCCTTCTCCGGTTACCTTCTCACTCAATCTCCTCAACTGCCCGTCACCTCTCTCTGGTGCCCTCATCCTTCCCTTTCTCCTGAGGCCACTGTCCTCTTCTGTCGGATTCCTTCTTCAGCATATCATGGTAGTGTAGTGATTAACAGCATGTTTACAGTTCAGACAATTCAATTTATCCCCCCTCATATTTTCCCTTACCTGGCTTCACCTGTTACCTTCTAGCTTGTCTCCTCTCCCTTATCCCCACCTTCTTATTCTGGTGTCTTCCTTTCCGATCCCAACGAAGGGTCTCGGCCTGAAACGTCGACTGTTTATTCTTTTCCATAGATACTGCCTGACCTTCTGAGTTCCGCCAGCGTCCCATGTTGGTTGCTCAAGATTTTTAGCAGCTGCAGAACCTCTTACTTTCTTGAACTCAAGGCCTCAACAAATAAAGACAAATATGATGTGATATATGCCTTCTTAACCACTGTTAATCAATGCGGCCAGTTTCAGGCAGCCATTGACTTGGACCCACGGTCCCTCAGAACATCAGTGATGGTAAGGGTCCTGGCATTAACTGAGTACTTTTTCCTTTATATCCAATCCCCCAATGTGCAGCAACTCACATTTTACCATCTGTAATTTTCCATTCATTCTCTCCTCATTCAAAAGGAGAGAAGGAGTCTGGCCCAGTCAGCCATGCATGTTCATGTCTTGTCTCCATCTGTTCACCACACTTAGAAACCGGCTCACTGTTTATGAACGACACACACAAATGCCAGAGGAACCCAGCAGGTCAGGCAGCATCTACGAAGGGCAATAAAGAGTCAACATTTCAGGCCAAGACCCTTTATCGGCACTGGAAAGGAAGTGAGGGAGAAGCCAGAACAAGAAGTTGGTGGGAGAGGAAGAGATACAAGCTGGCAGGTGACTGGTGAGACCAGGTAAGGGGGAAAGGTGGATGACTGGGGGAGGGTAGATGGAGTGAGCAGCTGGGAGGTGAGAGGTGGAAAAGGACTGAGGAAGAAGGAATATAGTGTGAGAGGATAGTGAACTATGGGGGAAAGGGGAGAGAGAAGGAGAGGCACCAGAGGGAGGTGATAAGCAGGTGGGGAGAAGAAAGTAACACACACAAAATGCTGGTGGAACGCAGCAGGCCAGGCAGTATCTATACGAAGAGTCACAGTCGACGTTTCAGGCTGAGACCCTTCATCAGGAAGGGTCTCGGCCTGAAACATCGACTGTGGAGTCCTGATGAAGGGTCTTGGCCCGAAACGTTGGCTGTGCTTCTTCCTGTAGATGCTGCCTGGCCTGCTGCGTTCCACCAGCATTTTGTGTGTGTTGCTTGAATTTCCAGCATCTGCAGATTTCCTCGTATTTGCGGGGAGAAGGTTATGATTTTGAGGTATTTGGGAACAGTAGGGTTAATGTACTTCCACAGCAACAGTCCTTGACCATCCCTGAGAATTTAGCAGAGAAACTTGGATGACTGAGTGTTTACTTAATATTATTATCATTATTTGTTTTATTTTTGTATTTGCACAGTTTGTTTATGTTTGCACATTGGTTGTTTGTGTGTAGCCTGTCATTGATTCCATAATATTTATTTGTTTTACTATGTATGCCCACAAGAAAATGAATCTCAGAGTTGTATATGGTGACATAAATCTATTTGATAATTACTTTGAATTTTGATTCCTATTTCAAATTCATCCTATTTAAAGATCTGCAAGGGAACGTCGCAGATCTATAAAACCCTGGTGAGACCACACTTGGGAGTATTGTGTTCAGTTCTGGTCGCCTCACTATAGGAAGCTTTACAGAAGTGCAGAAGTGATTTAACAGGATTAGAGAGCATGTCTTTTGAGGATAGGTTAAGCAAGTTTGGGCTTTTCTCTTTGGAGCATCAGAGGATGAGAGGTGGCTTGATAGAGATGATAAGAGCCATAGATCGGGAGCCAGTGGACATTGTCCCAGGGTGGAAATGGCTAATTTTAAGATGATTGGAGTTAAGTATGGGGGGGGGGGGTGGGGAGATGTTAGAGGTAAGTTCTTTACACAGAGAGTGGGTGGTGTATGGAACTTGCTGCCATGTGTGCTGGTAGAGGCAGATACATTAAGCGCATTTAACAGTCTCTGAGATAAGCATATGGATGATAGATAAGGTGGTAAGTATTTGGGAGGGGGAGAGGAATGTCAGAGTTAAGTTCTTTACACAGAGCGTGGTGGGAGCATAGAACATTTTGCCAGGTGTGGTGGTAGAGGCAGATCTGTTAGGAGCAATTAAAGATCTCTTAGACAGGAACATGGGTGATAATTAAATGGAGTGCTGTGTGGGAGGGAAGTCTTAGAGAAGGCGAAAACGGCAGCCCAACCTTGTGAGCTGAAGGGCCTGTACTACACTGTAATGTTCTATGCTCTGTGTTCGAGAGCACGCTTCAAATATTTAGGAAGTCTCAGGGGACTTTACATCTATAACCAATGATGGACTTTCAAAGTACAGTCATTATTGTGATACAAGAAACTTGCCGGCTAATTTACCGGAGAGTAAGATCCCACAAGCCACAATGACGTTACATTCAGATGATCAGCTTGTTACTGACAAGTAAAAAGTGGCCAGCTTTCTGGCGCACTCGGAAACTGTAGAATTGTCAAATGTTGATCATGAATATATGAAAATGATCTTCTCCTGGTCTAATTACTTTTCTTAAAAAAGGTTCAAATTCATTCTAATCTTATCCATGGAAATCTCGACTTTGATAACCTCAGTAATTTGCTTGCTGGAATGTAACTGGTTTGTTCCCTATTCACCATCTGTTTGGCTATTTTCAGTTCCTGATCGATGGTATGTTACTTTGCCTAATTTTCATTCCATTTAATCTTGGCACAGTCTCTTCTTTTATCACTATGATTAATATGCTTGCCTGGTGCCCAGTGAATTTTATACTGAATATCCACACATACTAAAGGAGCCATTTGAGTTATTGTACTCCAGTCATGTGTATAATTCATAAGACTGAAATATGATGGGCTAAATATGACTTTTAAATATACTAAGAAATGGTATTGTCAATTATATACATATAATACATAGGATACACCTTCTTCAGAAGTCCAATGTGGAATCTCTCTGATTTAACTGTATTAGATGGTCTGTTACACAGCAATAACACGATAGTTATTTTCTTCAACATATGTGAATGATTCACTTTGGAAAGTAGAACGTGAAGGCAGAATATAGGGTTAATGGCAGTATTATTAGCAGTGTGGAGGAACAGAGAAATCTTGGGATTCACGTCCATAGATCTCTGAAAGATGCAGTCCAAGTTAATAGGTTGGTTAAGAAGGCATATGGAGTGTTGGCCTTCATCAGTTTGGGGATTGAGTTCAAGAGCTCCAGGATAATGTTTTAGCTCTATAAAACTCTGGTTAGACCACACTTGGAACATTGTGTTCAGTCCTGTTCACCTCACTATAGGAAGGACGTAAAAGTTTCAGAGGGGATGCAGAGGAGATCTACCAGGATGCTGCCTGGATCAGAGAGCATGGATCATGAGGATACGATGAGCAAGCTAGGACCTTCCTCTTGGGAGTGAAGGAGGATGAGAGGTGACTTGACTGAGATGTATAAGATGTTAAGCAGCACAGATACAGTGGACAGGTGGAGACATCTTCCCAGGGTGGAAATGACTAATATGAAGGGGCATCATTTTAAGATGATTGAAGGAAAGTATAGGGGGTTGTTAGAGACAGGTTTTTTTATACACAGAGTGGTGGGTGTATGGAATGCACTGCCAGGATAGTGGTAGAACAGATACATTAGGGACATTTAAGAGATTCTTAGATAAGTGCATGGATGATAGAACAATGGAGGGCTATGTAGGAGGGGAGGGTTAGATTGATCTTCGAGTAGGTTAAAAGGTTGGTACGATATTGTGGGTCAAACAATCTGGACTATACTGTACTGTTCTATGTATAAAAAGCATTTGTTATGGACCCTAATATTTTCAAGAACATACTGAGGGATTGCTTTACTATGACATTCACTGGCCTCCCATTCCCTATAACATATGTAATGACTGCTATTCCCGTACATATATACATGGGTTGCCATTCCCTACCCTATACACATGGACTGATATTCCCTATAGGGACTTCCATTCCCTATAATGTACATAGGATTTCCACTTGGGATTAGGATTAGAGTCACAGGGTCATGTGACAGTACAACACAGAAACAGACCTATCATCCATTTAGTCCATGTCTAGTCCCACCAACCTCTACCCACCCCATAACCTGTCATACCTCTCCCATCCATGTACCTAGCCAAATTTCTCTAAAATGTTGAAACTGAATCCGTACTCATCACTTCCATTGTAGCTCAGAGTAGAACAGATTAATATCACTGGCATACAGTATGTTGTGAAATTTGTTGTTTTGTGGCAGCAGTACATTACAATACATAATAATAAAAAAACTATAAATCACAATAAGAAATATATATATATTTCCTCCACTCTCATCTTCTTCTCTCCTGTCCTCATGTCTCGCAGTGGGCAGAAGATACAAAAGCCTGAAAGCAAACACCACCTGGCTTAAGGACAGCTTCTATCTTCATCTTACAAGGATATTGAATAGCTCGTTCATATGATAAGATGGAAGTAGGCGGAGCTTAGGAGGGTTAATGGCGCCTAAAGGTGACTCCTTTGCTTGCATCTATGGAAACAGTTCTATTTCCATCTTTAGTATCTCTGCTTTTCCCCTTCAGTGTTCTTTTGAAGACCCTGACCTGGAGTTAAATGCTGACTATGGTTCCTTGCAGGAATGGGACCCACTGTCAGGGTTCCACAATTGGACGTGATGTTCGTTCAGCATGCCAAAGGGTCCAACTCGGATTCAGAAGCCTAGGATCTCGGGCAAATGTCGGTGTCATGACCAGAGACCCATGTGTCGTCAGGGGAGTCTGATTATCTGCGACTGTGTGGCTGGAGACCCAGGATCTTCGGAATCTTCAGGCACAGAGCTTGATAAAAGTGACGTAACGGACGTTTAACATCATAAACCAATGAGTTGTTTGTTATGTCTCCCCACTCGCTGGGAAAATGGAGACACCTCTTCCTCCCTTATTAGGGAGAGAGAGAGAACCTGCCGTATGTTGAATACCGGGTGAAATGTGAAGTGTTTGGGGCAACTGCAAGTCTCTGTCATTGCTGTTGCTTTGCTCACGCTTGAGCACTCGGTGGCAGTGTCAATGCTGTTTTTTGCTGGTGGGGGGTGGAGGGAATTGTTGCTCGCTGCCGCTTATGTGTGGGAGGGAGGGGAGCTGGGGGGGACTTTGGGGTTCTAATATTTAACTGTCATTCATTCTTTGGGGTACTCCTCTGTTTTCGTGGATGGTTGCAAAGAAAAAAGCATTCAGGATGTATATTGTATACATTTCTCTGACATTAATTGTACCTTTGAACCTTTGAGATGGAC
Organism: Hypanus sabinus; assembly: GCF_030144855.1. Taxonomy (NCBI): domain Eukaryota; kingdom Metazoa; phylum Chordata; class Chondrichthyes; order Myliobatiformes; family Dasyatidae; genus Hypanus; species Hypanus sabinus. The sequence continues at coordinate 184,903,909 of NC_082708.1, read as the reverse complement.
TCTTGACCTCACAATCTACCTGCCTCATTATGATCTTACACTGTTACGTTTACCTGCACTGAATCTTTTCGGTAGCTGTTACACTTTAATCTGCACTGTTATTGTTTTACTTTAATGCACTGTGTAATGATCTGATCTGTATGAACAATATACAAGACAAGCTTTTCACTGTATCTCGGTACATGTGATAATAATAAACCAATTCCAATATGTAAAAGCCAGCAGCAGTCACCTCACATGAAATTAGGGAGAAGCTTCTGACAATCATCATCATTTTCATATGCTCTGTCATGTGACACAGGCAATCATAGTTTTTGACCATGATTGTTCTTGACAATTTTTTCTACAGAAGTGGTTTGCCATTGCCTTTTTCTGGGCAGTGACTTTACAAGATGAATGGCCCCAGCCATTACCAATAATCTTCAGAGACTGTCCGCCTGGCATCAGAAGTTGTACAACCAGGACTTGTGATCTGCACCAGCTGCTCATACGACCTTCCACTACCTGCTCCCATGGCTTCACATGACTCCAATCGGGGGCTAAGCAGGTGCTACACCTTGCCCAAGGGTGACCTGCAGGCCAGTGGTGGGAAATTAGCAACTTACGCCTCCTTTGGTGGAGCTGTATCTCCACCCCACCACCCATTTCTAATGGTGCAGTACTCAAAAAGAGAATTTCTTACCTGCTGTGTCCTGGTACTTGTGACAAAAATAAACCAGAAAAGCCACCAGCAGTCACGTCACATAACAAGCTTCTAATGGCACACTACTCAAAAGAGCATTTTGTTCATATGTTTTAATTGAATTATCCAATTTTATGCATCTCACCATTTGTTTTGAGGTACTGTTACTAAAAGGCAGTTGTGCAAAACTGAAGCAAAAGGCAAATACAAATATTCCAGGGCAACACACACAAAATGCTGTAGGAGCTCAGTAGGCCAGGCAGCATCTGTGGAGAGGAATAAACAGTCAATGTTTCAGGCCAAAATCTTTCATCAGGACTGGAAAGAAAGGTGAAGCCAAGTGGATGGGGGAGAGGGATGAAGAAAGAAGCTGAGAGGTGAACCTATCACCTCCCATCTTCTTACTTCATCCCCCTCACCCACCAACCTGGTGGGTTTGTCCTCCATCCCTTCCCCCTCCTTCTTATTCTGACATCTTCCCCCTCCTTCCCAGTCCTGATGAGAGGTCTTGGCCTGAAACATCGACTGTTTGCTCATTTCCATGTGTGTGTGTGTGTGTGTTGGCTCTGAATTTCCAGCATCTGCAGAATCTCCTGTGCTTATTTCAGTAGTGTTACATGATGGAGTTAAGTTATAGAGTCATAGACTCACATTACCCAGAAACAGGCCATTCAGCCTGTTGAGTCTATCCTGACCATCAAACACCCATTTGTATTAATCCAGCTTTGCTCCCATATTTTTATTGTCCTTACGATCTCAACTTTCCTCAGATTCAATCATTCACCTAGACAGGAGGGGCAATTAACCTGCTTATCTTTGGGATCTGAGTGGAAACTGGACCACACGGGGTAAACAGTCATGGTCACAGGGAGAATGCTGATACGGTACTAGGAAGCTGGGTGGTCATGTATTCGCGAGAGATGGAGAGCTGAGGAATAAACATGGAGCTGTTTACTTCACTTGTATGTCATCTACTCAGATTGCCTTCTGCATAGAGACCTAATAGAGGTTTATAAAATTAAGAGAGGCTTGGACAGGTATCTTTTTTGCAGGCTCACAGTATCTAATACCAAAGGGCATACAGTTAAGGAGAGAGGGGGAAGGTACAAAGAATATGCCCAACCCACACTAAATGCTGGAAGAACTCAGCAGGTCAGGCAGCATCTATGGAAATGAATAAACAGTTGACGTTACAAGCCGAGATCCTTCACCAGAACCAGAAAGGAAGGGAAATATGCCAGAAAAGAGGGGAGAGAGGAAAGTTCAAAGTAAATTTATTATTAAAGTGCATATGTATCACCATATGCAGCATATGCCGATGGAGATCACAGAGGAGATGTTGTTGCCAATCCGAAATTGCTGGGGACTGCAATGGAGGAAATCCAGGATCCAATTGCAGGAGACATTGAGGCCAAGGACTTGGAGCTTATTGATTAGAAGAAAGCTGAAAAGTGATAGGTAAAGCCAGGTGGGTGGGGAGGGACGAAGTGAGAAGCTGGGAGGTGATAGGTCAAAAAGTGAGAAGCTGGGAGGTGCTAGGAATCTGATAGGAGAGGAGAGTGGACCACAAGAGAAAGGGAAGGAAGAGGGACAGCAGAGAGAGGCAGGGGAGAAGAAGAGGCCAGAGTGGGAAATTGGAGAAGAGGGAAAAATTACCGGTAGTTGGAGAAATCGATGCCATCTGATTGGACAATACCTCAGACAGAATATGAGGTGTTGCTCCTCATGTCAGGGCAAGCTTTTGTTTTACACAGTGGTGGTGCCTAGAATGCACGGTCAGTGGTGTTGGTGGAAGCAAAGACAAACGAGGTGTTTAAATTGCTAATATATGTAGATGAATATGCAGAGGATAGGGGAATATGGACTGCATACAGGGAGAAGAGATCAACTTAATCATATGTTATTGGTTTAATTAGTTCAAAGTCAGAGTAAATTTATTATCAAAGTACGTATATCTCACCATACACACCCTGAGATTTTTTCTCCTGCAGACATTTAAAGGAAAATAAAGAAATATAATAGAGTTGATGAAAAACTGCACTGACAAACCTTTTGTACCAATGTGCTGAACAAATAAATTATTTTGAGAACGTGAGCTGTAGAGACCTTGAAAGTGAGTCCATAGGTTGTGCAATCAGTTCAGTGTTGTGGTGAGTGAAGTTATTCACACCAGTTTAAGTGCCTGATGGTTGAGGGGTAATAACTGCTCCTGAACCGGGAGGTGTGGGTCCTGAGGCTCCTGTTCCTCCTTCCTGATGGCAGCAGCGAGAAGAGAGCACGGCCTGGATGGTGAGGGTTCTTAATGATGGATGCTGCTTTTTGAGGCAGCTCTCCTTGTCAGTGTGCTCAGTGGTGGAGAGGGCTTTGCCTGTCAGATCGACTTGGGCTGTATTGACTACCTTTTGTAGACGTTTCCATACCAGACCGTGTTGCAACCAGTTATGATACTCTCCTTGATGGTAACATCTGCACAAACTTGTAAAAAAGAAGAGGTGTTGTTGAGCCTCCTTTGGGATGGTATTTACATATAAAGCCCAGGACAGACACACAGACATAGTTTATTGATCCCGAGGGAAATTGGGTTTCGTTACAGCCACACCAACCATGAATAGTGAAGAAATATAGTAATATAAAACCATAAATAATTAAATAATAATAAGTTAATCATGCCAGCTGGAAATAAGTCCAGGACCAGCCTATTGGCTCAGGGTGTCTGACACTTTGAGGGAGGAGTTGTAAAGTTTGATGGCCACAGGTAGGAATGACTTCCTATGACACACAGTGTTACATCTTGGTGGAATGAGTCTCTGGCTGAATGTACTCTTGTGCCTAACCAGTACATTATGGGGTGGATGGGAGTCATTGTCCAAGATGGCATGCATCCTCTTTTCAGACACCACCGTCAGAGAGTCCAGTTCCACTCCCACAACATCACTGGCCTTACGAATGAGCTTGTTAATTCTGTTGGTGTCTGCTACCCTCAGCCTGCTGCCCCAGCACACAACAGCAAACATGATAGCACTGGCCACCACAGCCTCGTAGAACATCCTCAGCATCGTCCAGCAGATGTTAAAGGACCTCAGTCTCCTCAGGAAATAGAGACGGCTCTGACCCTTCTCTGATATGATAACACCAAGGAATTTCAAAGTTCAAAGTACATTTATTACCAAAGTATGTAGACTACTGGTCAAAAGTCTTAGGTACATATATATAGCTAGAGTGCCTAAGAGGTTAGCACAGTATTGTAGTAATTTTATGTTTTGCACAATATTGCTGCTGCAGAAAAGTTAATGACACATGTGAGTGATGATAAACCTGATTCTGATATGGGTCTCTATTGAGGACTGAGAGTGGGAAGGGGGCAGGGAGAAGGAAATCATGGTTGGAAAAAAGGGAAGGGAGAGGGGAGGGAGAGGGGAGGGAGATGGGACGTAGTGGGAAGCACCAGAGAAACATTCTGTAATGATCAATAAAACAATTTGTTTTGGAATCAAATGACCTTGCCTGGTGTCTCAAGGTTGTGTGTGTCTACACCCACACCACCCCTCACTCATGGCACTCCTTCTCTGCCACCTGTCCCACACCCCTCCTGCGGCGCTCCACCCTCGCCATTCCCAACGTCCTTTGTTCCCACCAGATTTATAAACTCGCTCTCCGCTGGATGTTGACAAATAGTACTGTATAAACGTCTTAGGCACCCTAGCTATATATATGTGCCTAACACTTTTGCACAATACTGTATACAACATACAACCTTGAGTTTTGTCTCCATACAGATAGCCACAAAACAAAGAAACCCAACAGAACCCATCACAAAAAAGAACTGCTGATACCCAATGTAGAACCCAAATCGTGCAAACAATTAAAGTAAGCAAATATCTTTCAGAACTGAAATTCATGGAAGTGAGTCCACAGCCATAAAACCAGTCATCACTGCAGCCAATACACGAGCCCGTTAGTTGCAGGATGTTATGCACAACATTGTTGGGCCAAATGGCCTGTTCTTGTGCTGAACTGTTCTTCTTTCTTGACAATGCAAAAGCAGGTCCCAGCAAGGAATAGTCCTTTGCGCATTCTCCAGTGCAGGTCCCAGCAAGACCTGTCGTGAAGAATGCATAGAGCAACACGCCGTTGCTGCACACGTCAAATGCAGAGGACACTGGTTACATTACTAAACGTAGACCGCATGCACTCGAAGTGGCTGATCACGCCTTGCGATTGTGTCTGAGATAAAATTCAATTGTTGTCACACACAGATGTGAGAGTCAAAGGATAAACTTCGTCCGAGCTGCATCTTTTACACCCACCAGGAGTGTGAGTGGGATTTCTGTTTAATACCTCACTCTGTACCTTCCGCACCAGGGACATCACCCAGGGCTTTGTGTTCATGTCACCAGACTGGGCCTTGAACACACAACCTCCTGGCTTGACTGTACTGGTATGCATTCTCCCTCCTTTGACCATTATGCCTGGGTGTGACAACAATTGTACTTCATCTCAGACCCAATAGCAAATCACGTCTCCATGGCGCCGAGGCCATGAAGACTGCCCTGGCTGCTGTGCTCCGTGTGGCTAATATGAGGAACTGATAAGCAAGGCTTTGGGCCTACTCTGGGCTGCTCCAGGATTCAGATCTGAGGACTGAATTTTTGGTTTGGAATGCTGTTGTTTGCTCCAATCTTTCCTCATTGAGTATCAGCATGATGGCCACATGGAGAAGCAGACCTGTGGATAATGGCTGTGTGAAAGGAAAATGAACTGTACCTTTAAGAATGAATGGATCAGTTCCGATAACATCACAGAAACTGGGCTTCTCTCCATAGACTCTGACTTCACTTCCTGATGCCTCAGTAAACCAGGAGTGTAATTAAAGACCCCACCCACCCACATATCCTCTCTTAGACCATAAGACATAGGAGCAGAATTAGGCCATTCAGCCCATCAAGTTCACTCTGCCATTCCATCATGGCTGATTTAGTACTTTCCCTCTCAGTCCCAATCTCTTGCCTTCTCCCCATAACCTTTGAGACCCTGAAGCGATCAACCTCTGCTTTAAATATATCCAATGACTTTACCTCCACAGCTGTCCGTGGCAAGGAATTCACAGAATCACCGCTCTCTGGCTAAAGAAATTTCACTGCATATCTGTCCTAAAAGGAAGTCCTTGTATTCTCAGGCCACGCCCCGTGGTCCTAGATTCCCCCACTTTAGGAACCATCCACTCCATACCTAGGCCTTTCAATATTCAATAAGTTCAATGAGATCCTCTCTCATTCTTCTAAACTCCAATGTGCACAGGCCCAGAGCCTCAAATGCTCCTTATACGTTAACCCTTCCATTCCTGGGATAATTCTTGTGAACCTCCTCTGGACTCTCTCCAATGCCAGCACATCGTTTATCAAACAAAAGGGCCCAAAACTGCTCACAATACTGCTAGTGAGGCCTCACCAATGCCTTATAAACCCTCAGCTGATTACATCCTTGATTATATACTCTTGTCCTCTTGAAATGAATGCTAACGTTGCATTTGCCTTCCTCACCACAGGCTCGACCTGCAAGTTAACCTTTAGGGAACCCTGCACGAGGACTCCCAAGTCCCTTTGCACCTCGGACTTTGCCCAGCGTCCACTGCGAGAAGATGCTTTGAGCATTGTCCCACCAGTCTCAGGGATAGTTTCTATCTCATTGCTATGAGAACACTGAATGGACTTCCAGTTTCTATCTCACCATTATAAGAGCACTGGATGGACTCTTGACCTTATAGTCTGCCTCATCATGGCCTTGCACCTTACTGTCTCTGTAACTGCAACACTTTATTCTGCATTCTGTTGCTGTTTTCCCTAGTACTACCCCGGTGAACTGATGTGATGAAATGATCCCTATGGATGACATGCACTGGACGTGGGAGACCCGGGTTGCATGACACTAATACAGCCCAGGGAGCTCCGGAGTAAATGCGCGGAGGACAGTTCAATCGGAAGTCCGAAACATGAAGCCAATGGCCGAAGTCTGGAGCCTGGAGGCCAGCCCTGGAGATGGAGGACTGCGTATGTATGGGTGGATGGGAGGGAGAGATGAACGAGGCCTGCTTTGCTGTTGTTGTTTTGTTGCTTGTTGTGCTCTGAGTTGTTCTGCCAAGCAATGTGGGCATGCTCTGTTGGCGCTGGAATGTGTGGCAGCACTTGTGGGCTGCCCCCAGCATGTTGGTTGCAAACACAAACGAGGCATTTCACTGCATGTTTTGATGTACATGTGATAAACAAATCTGAATCTGAATCCTCTGGATGAGAAGTTCAGAAACTGGACTCAAAATAAGGGTTAGGGAGCGAGATAAAGACAAGTTTCTTCATCCGAGTGGTTTGGTGAATGTTTGCAGTTTGCTAACCCAGCAGATTGTGGTCTGTGCATTCTAAATTAGTTCACAGAGTCAGAGAGTGAGACAGAATGGAAAAAGGCTCTTTGGCCCAAGCTGTTAATGCAGCCCGAGCTGCTCACCTGAACTAATCCCATCGGCCCGCTTTTGTGTCCATATTCCCCTAAACCCTTCCTACCCGTCCAGGCGTCTTGTAAACCTTGTACTTAAAAGTTGCAGTGCCAGGATGGCGTAGTGGTTCACGCAATATTATCACAGCTCAGGGCATTCTGGAGTCTGGAGGTCAAATCTGGTGCCACTTTCTAAGGAGTCTCTGTAAATCCTTCCCTTGGACTGCACGAGTTTTCCTCGGATCCTCCCGCAGTCCGAAGACGTACCAGGTAGGTTAATTGTCATTGTAAATTGTCCCGCGATTAGGGTAGGGTGCATCGGGGTTGCTGGGGCTCGAAGGGCTGGAAGGACCCACTCTGCACTGTATCACCAGATAAACGAAAATAAATCAATCAATAATGCCATGTGAAAATAACCTTCCAATTTATTAAATCACAGTACAACATAAAAGCATGATGTTGTCCACATCAACAACACAACGCTGAGAAAAGTTTCCTCACACATTAGTAAGGGTTAGTGCGTTGCGGGAATGCTATCTTGACTCGAGTGGCGACACAAAAGACACGTCACTGTAAGTTTCAATGCACATGTGATTAATAAGATTAATCTTCTTCATCTTTGACAGAGTAACAGAGTGTCAGAGACAGAGACAGAGACAGAGATAGAGATAGAGACAGAGACAGAGACGGACAGAGACAGAGACAGAGAGACAGAGACGGACAGAGACAGAGAGACAGAGACGGACAGAGACGGAGACAGAGTGCAGAAACGGAGACAGAGAGAGACAGAGAAGGATGCAGAGATGGAGACAGAGACAGAGACGGACAGAGACAGAAACGGAGACAGAGACAGAGATAGAGAGAGAGAGACAGAGACATAGATAGAGATACAGATAGAGAGAGAGAGAGACAGAGAGAGAGATAGAGAAGGATGCAGAGACAGAGACAGAGGAGAGAGGGAGACAGAGAGAGAGACAGACAGAGAGAGAGAGACAGAGAGAGAGACAGACAGACAGACAGACAGACAGAGACAGAGATAGAAATAGAGAAGGATGCAGAGATGGAGACAGTGATAGATAGAGATACAACTGAGATGAGAGATGCTAGATTGATAGATAGATATGCATAGCAGGAAAAATATGTGGAAAAGGCAGGCAAGTGGATGCAAGTCCACAGGCAGACCAGCCATGATCCTATTGAATGGCAGCGCAGGCTCAATGGGCCAAATGGCCTAATTCTGCTCCCCTGTCTTATGGTGCTTATTTTACTTAAGTAAAAATAAGAAAAGCAACAACATTTTAGATCTTGTAAGAGGGAGGAGAGACCGTGAATAATTTGTATAAACCCAACAGTCAGGCAGTGATTAGAGTACAGAGTTCAGATTTAGCCATCCCATTATAGAAAGGCACTAAGACCATGGAAAGTGTATGGCATGATTCACCAGCGTGATGCAAGGAATGGGAAACTCTTGGACTAATACTTGAAGCAAAAAAAGATACAAACTCAATGATGGGACAGTGAGGTAGGTGTGGCCCAGCCAAAAGAGGGAACAGGCTTCACCTATGTTCCAATTTACTCTAATTTGTTATCCATTAACTTGATATTTTGATGTTTGGTGTTGTTTTGATTCAGGTTTATTTTTGCCTGAGAGGATTTGGAAAGGAATTCCTGTAAAATGTTCCATGTTTGTTTTTTCCTTGGTTTCGGTGCCTCCTCTGGGAGTTCCCAGTCGGTGTGGTTGGAGAGAATGTGTACAAAGCTGCATCATCGAGTGACCACTGCTCTGTCTATTCTTGTCCTGTCCGCACGTACACCCCCTGCTTCAGGGCCCTCCTAGCGGTGAGTGGCACGCCGCCAATTCCCTGAACAGCCATCCCTGCGGGCTTGCCAGCCAGCACTTACATTCGGCCCCTGTTGAGGTTGATTCAGTGCACTGGCGCCCTGGAATCACCCACCCAACACCCCAAAGGCAGAACCTTGGATCTACTGGGAGGACACACGTTAGTCCTACAGACAAGTAGCTCCCGGTCCCCGTACCCAGTATATGCAGCGTGAGGCCACAGATCCACCCTTCTGCCCGAAAGGTCCAGGTGTCAGAAATACGTTTATTATCACTTACAGATGCTGAGAAATTCACTGCCTTGTGGCAGTAGGACAGAGTAAGACATCAAATAATTTAAATAAGTTATAATTAGAATAATAATTAATAAATAAATAAATAGTGCGAACGAGGTGGTTTTGGCCATCTGATGGGAGAGGGTGAGGGAGAGGGGGAAGTAGACTTGGTGGAAGGAGGGGGAGAAGGAGAGGGAGAGGGTGAGGGAGAGGGGGAGGGAGAGCCGAACACATCCCTACCTTAGAAATTACTGGGCTATAAGCCTAGTAATTTCGAAGGCAGGGATATGTTCGGCACAACTTTGTGGGCCGGAGGGCCTGTATTGTGCTGTAGGTTTTCTATGTTTCTATGAGAGGGGAGGGAGAGTGGGAGGGAGGGAGAGGGAGAAGAAGAGAGAGAGTGGAGAAGGAGGGCGAGAGGGAGAGATTAGCTTTATTTGTCACATGTACAGATAAACATACAATGAAATGTATCATTTACATCTAATCAAATTGGTGATTTGATCGGTAAACTTAGCCTGTGTGTCTTTGGACCATGGGAGGAAACTGGGGCACCTGGAGGAAACCCACATGGTTACGGGGAGAATGCTTACGGACAGCAGCTGGTGCTGTAATAGAACATAGAACATAGAATAGTACAGCACAGTGCAGGCCCTTCGGCCCACAATGTTGTGCCGACCCTTAAACCCTGCCTCCCGTATATCTCCCACCTTAATATCATTATGCTAACTGCTATCCTGCTGCTAAAACGTTGAGTGTGGGTCTTCAGGCTGCTGTATCTTCCCCCCGATGATAGTAATGTAAAGAGGGCAGGGCCCAGGTGGTCAGAGTCCTTGGGACGCTGTCTTCTTGAGGGACTGCATCATGAAGGTGTCTTCAATGGTGGAGGAGGTTGTGCCCGTGAATGAGTTGGCTGGGTTTACAACCTTCTGCAGCCTCTTTTGAAACTGTGCACTGGAGCCACCACACCAGGCTGTAATGCAACCGGTCAGCACGTCTCCACCATGCAGAAATTTGCTAGAGTCTCTGGTGACGTACTAAATCTCTGCACACTCCTAATGAACTATGGCTGCTAGTGTGCCTCTGTCATGATTGCATCAGTGGCTGGGCCCAGGATAGACCCTCTGAGATGCTGACACCCAGGAACATGGAGCAGTTCACCCTTGGCACTCCTGACTCCCATAACAGTGATGGTGAATTGTACCCTGTTTTCAGAACCGTGGTCAATGGAACTGGTCATGGGAGCAATGGACAGGGCGGGTACAACAATATCATGCACTCCAAGATACCAAATGAGGATGGTTTCCTTCTGTTACATCAAAGTTCAAAGTTTATTTATTTATATCTGTCGCCATTTACCACCCAGAGGTTCATTTTCTTACAGGCATTCACAGGAAAACAAATACAGCAGAATTCATGAAAAAGCTTTACATAACAAAGACCGTTAAATAACCAATGTGCAAAGGAAACCAAATTGTACAACTAAAAAAAGTTAAGTTAATAAATAATGCTGAGGATATAAACTTAGAACATAGAAATCTACAGTACATTACAGGCCCTTCAGCCCACAATGTTGTACTGACCACATTACCTGCTCTAGCAAATGCCTAGAATTTCCCTAGCGCATAGCCCTCTATTTTTCTAAGCTCCATGTACATACCTAAGAGGCTCTTAAAAGATCCTATCGTATCCCATTCCATCACCACCACTGGCAGTGCATCTCACACACCCATCACTCTCTGTGTGAAAAGCTTACTCCTGACATCCCCTCGGTACCTATTTCCAAGCACCTTAAAACTATGCCTCCTCGTGTTAGCCATCTCAGCCCTGGGAAAAAGCCTCTGGCTATCCACACGATCAATGCCTCTCATGAGATGTAGAGTGTTTGAAAGTCCCTATAGGTTGTGGAATCAGTTCAGAGTTGAGGTGAGTGAAGTAATCCACTGGTCCAGGAGCCTAGTTTAATAACTGTTCCTTAACCAGATGGTGTGGGCCCTAAGACCTCTGTGCCTCCTGCCCGATGGTGGCAGCCCCAAGGAATCCAAAGCAATTTGATTAATTACAGCCCTTTACAAACTGTACAAATGTTTCAGGAATATTGGCACCCTGCCAGGGTTCGTCTTTCTCTACTGGTCTCTGAATTTAGATGGGATGTTGATTCCAGAAAGCTCACACACACACACACACACACACACACACACACACACACACACACACTTGTCAACAATCTGCTCACTTGGGACAGATTCTAGTGTGAAAGGGCCTTGTGGCAGAGCCAAACAATTCTCCAAGGTGCATCATCAGATATACCCAGACGTCAGGATTGATTCATCGTCTCTGTCTCACTCACTTCCCAAGCTGGAAAACACCTTGCCATAAAGACAGCATGCTTTAATAGATGTCAACAATGACATAGTGGATGGCATTTCTGTCTCATGTCCAAAGGCATTAGGCCAATACAAAAGCAAGGATATTTTGCTATATCAAGATAAGATTAGCTTTATTTGTCACATGCACACCATTGTGTATGATTCCCTCAAGGTTCATTTGCAGGTTGAGTTGGTGGTAAGGAAAGCAAATGCATGTTAGCATTCATTTTTAGAGGATTAGAATATCATTGAATTGAATTGAATTGACTTTATTTCTTACCTCCTTCTCATACATGAGGGGTAAAAATCTTTACATTTCCTTCTAGATGTGCCGTGTGCAATCATATCATAGTAATTTACGTTTGTATAATAATTTATAAGTCAATGTAATATAGAGTACACTCAAATCAGCATGGGTTCATTAGTCTGATGGCCTGGTGGAAGAAGCTGTCCCGGAGACTCTTGGTCCTGGCTTTTATGTTGCGGTACCACTTCCTGGATGATAGCAGCTGGAATAGATTGTGGTTGGGATGGTTTTGGTCCCCAAAGATCCTACGGGCTCTTTTTACAAGTGCACAACTACAGATGTGCTGGGCTATCCACACCACTCTCTGCAGAGTCCTATCATTAAGGTTGGTACAGTTCCCATACCAGGCAGTGATGCAGCCAGTCAGGATGCTCTCAACTGTGCTCCTGTAGAAAGTTTTTAGGATTTAGGGGCCCATACCAAATCTCCTCAACTGTCTGAGGTGAAAGAGGTGCTGTTGTGCCTTTTTCACCACACAGCCAGTGTGTACAGATCACGTGAGGTCCTCGGTGATGTGGATGCTGAGGAACTTGAAGCTGTTTACCCTCTCAACCCCAGATCCATTGATGCCAACAGGGGTTAGCCCGTCTCCATTCCTCCTGTAATCCACAACCAGCTCCTTTGTTTTTGCCACATTGAGGAAAGGTTGTTTTCTTGACACCACTGTGTCAGAGAGATGACTTCTTCTCTGTTGGCCACCTCATTATTGTTTGAGATGAGGCCAATCAATGTAGTGTCGTCAGCAAATTTAGTTAGCAGATTGGAGCTGTGGGTGGTGATACAGTCATGAGTGTACAGAGAATGAAGGAAGGGACTCAGAACGCACCCCTGCGGGGCTCCTATATTGAGAGTCAGAGCCTTTATAAGCATTGATCAGACTGCACTTGGAGTATTGTGATTGGTTTTGGGCCCCTTCTCTCAGAAAGGATGTACTAGCATTGGAGAGGGCCCAGCGGAAATTCACAAGAATGATCTTGAGAATAAAAGGGTTAAAATTTCAGGAGTTTCTGAAGGCTCTGGGCCTGTACTCGCTGGAGTTTAGAAGAATGAAAGGGGATCTCATTGAAATCTATCAAATATGGAAAGACCTAGATACAGTCGATATAGAAAGGATATTAAACCTGATTCTGGTTCTGATTTCTTTAGCCAGAGGGTGGTGAAGCTGTGGAATTCACTGCCACAAACTGCTCTGGAGGCCAAGTCGTTGGATATACTTAAAGCGGAGTTTAATAGGTTCTTGATTAGTCAAGATGTCAATGGTTATGGGGAGAAGCCAGAAGAATAGGGTTGAGAAGGAAAATAAATTGTGAATCATAAATAAATCATGATTGAATGGCCAACCAGACTCGGTAGGTTGAATTGCTAAATTGGTTCCTATGTCTTAGGGATCTTGGAAGAGGATTGCCCCAAAGAGTGCACTGACCACAGCATTACAGAAGTTCAGAAAATCGCACTCTGGTATTTCCTGATGACGCTCCAATTTGATGATTAGTTTGGATAGCTGAAGAAGGAAAAGGAGAAGAAACAGGAATCATGGACAATTGGAAGATGGTATAGCTAAGGCAATCAGAAAAGGTAAGGCATGGAAGGACATGGCCAGGTGAGGTGTAGCGGATACGGTCCATGCAAAGTGTAGACCATAAAGTCCAGGAACGTTGCAGAGGATACAGCCCAGGAAAGGTGTAGAGCATACAGTCTAGGCAAGATGTATATGATACGTTCTGGGAAAGGTGTGGATGATATAGTCCGGGAAAGCTATATAGGATACGGTCTGGGAAAGGTGTGGATGATATAGTCCGGGAATGCTATATAGGATACGGTCTGGGAAAGGTGTGGATGATATGGAACGGGAAAGCTATATAGGATACGGTCTGGGAAAGGTGTGGATGATATAGTCCAGGAAAGGTGTGACGATATGGTCTGGGAAAGGTGTACAGATATGGTCCAGGAAAGTTGTGGAGATTATAATTCAGGCAAGTTGTGGAGGATACAGTCTGGGAAAGGTGTAGAAAATATGACCCAGGCAAATCAGAAAAGGATATCAACCTGGGAAGGTCTAGCTAGAGGGATACATTCGAAGAACAATATAGAGAGTTACAGTCCTGATGAATTGTTGGAGAATATTGTCCAGGCAAGGAATAGAAGGGCCTTCCTAACAGTTTCCTTCTTCTTTAGCCCTTTATCTCTTCCACCGAGAGTGAGAGGGAAATGGAACACGTTGCTGGGGGTGGTGCATTGATAATGGCTGGGGTCACCTGTCTTGTAAAGACACCGCCCAGAAGAAGGCAATGGCAAACCACTTCTGTATAAAAGTTTGCCAAGAACAATCATGGTAATAGAAAGGTCATGATTGCCCACATCATACGACATGGCACATAATTATCTAGATAGGCACATAACAAATATGCATATAATGAATGATGATGTCATATGACACAGCACATAATGATGATAATGAGGAGGGAAGGGTTAGAGTAATTGTGGAGTAAGTTAAAAGGTCGGCATCAAATTGTGGGCAGAAAGGCCTAGGCTGGTCTGTACTGTTCAACATTCTATGTTCATTCTTAACCTGGTGATGGCCCGTATTGAGAGAATTTGCTGTAAGTAAATAATGTTTTCTGAATAAGCTGAGAATGTTGGTGTACCAGATTGTGGTGAATCATAAAATCTGTCTCACCACAAACTCAGACTGTCCCAGTGCTGTCATTGAACGTTCTGATTATGAATGGATACTCCTGTAACTGGGCTCTCCGTCATTGTCCCAGTTACAGCTTCCGTGGTTCAAAGTCAATTTTATCATCAAAGTACATATACAGTAGGTCACCATATACAACCTGAAATTCATTTTCTTGCGGTTCAGCCAGGGAGTGATGTCAAACTGCATTTGCTAACGTTCTTGTGAAATGTATACTCTTACTGTGAGTGCCCACAAGTAAATGAATTTCAGGGTTGGATAATAAACTTCCTTTGAACTTTTTGAACATTGAACTTTTAGTATGGAAGGGCCAGTAATCTGTGGCTTTTTTCTCTTCTGTATTCCATGCTCTATGTCTTATATTCTACACCACCACCCCGGCAGCCGGTTCCAGGCACGCCTCTCTCTCTGTGTAAAATACTCGCCGCTCACATCTCCTTTAAGTCTTCTCCTCTCATCTTAAGTGTACTGATGTTGTTACCATGGGAAAAGAAAGATTCTGACTATCTACCCTCATAATTTAAAAAGAAAAAGAGTAAAAGAACTAGATTTATTTGTCACGCAAGCATTGAAACATTGGAACATGCGGTGAAATGAATCAATGACCTCTGCAGTCCGAGGGTGTGCCAGGGCAGCCCGCAAGTGTTGCCACACTTCCAGCGCCAGCTCACGTCTTACTGACCCTAACCTGTGTGTCTTTGGACTGTGGGAGGGAACGAGAGCACCCGAAGGAAACCCATGCTGTCACAGGGAGTACGTGCAAACTCTTTACTGGCGGTTTGCGAGTTTGAACCCCAGTCTCCGGCACTGTAGAGTATTACGCTGGCTGCTGCACTTCCTAACCTTGCTGTGAAACATGAAAGGGCCCATGCTCTGCTACACTGTGTCCTATGTTCTACCAATCTGCTTCACCACCACCCTTGGCTGGCTATTCCACGCAACCACCACTCTGTGTAAAATATTTGCCCCTAACATCTCCCTCAGACACTCCCCCATGGCATCAAGTACTAGACCCTAACAAGAGAGCCCAAGTGTAGAGTGAGGTCTAGAATAGAGCCAGACGCAGACCCAGACCCAGACCCAGACCCAGCCATTATCAATACTCTTCAGCCTGGCAGCTGTGGTCGCATCACCAGGACTTGTGATATGCACCAACTGCTCATACAACCATCTACCACCTGCTCCCATGGCTTCACATGACCCTGATCAGGGGCTAAGCAGGTGCTACACCTTGCCCAAGGGTGACCTGCAGGGTAGTGAAGGGAAGGAGCTCCTCAAGTCAATTTTATTGTCATTTCAACCATAAACTGCTAGTACAGTGCACAGTAAAAACGAAGCAACGTTCCTCCAGGATGGTGCTACATGAAACACAAAACTACACTAGACTATGTGAGACAGCACAAGGCTACACTAGACTATGTAAAACATAAAATCTGCACTAGACTACACACCTGCACAGGACTACATAAAGTGCACAAATCAATGCAGGGCAGTATAATAATTATATAAACAAGACAATAGGCACCGTAGAGGACAAATTTCAATAAATGATATAGATGTCAGTCTAGACTCCGGGTATTGAGAAGTCTGATGGCTTGGGGGAAGAAACTTGCACAGTCTGGTGGTGAGAGCCCAAATGCTTTGGTACCTTTTCCCAGATGGTAGGGGGGAGAAGAGTTTGAGTGAGGGGTGCGTGGGGTCCTTCACAATGCTGTTAACTTTGTGGATGCAGCATGTGGTGTAAATGTCTGGAATAGTAGAAAAAGAGACCCTGATGATCTTCTCAGCTGACCTCACTATCCGCTGCAGGGTCTTGCGATCCGAGACGGTGCAATTCCCGAACCAGGCAGCTGCTCAGGATGCTCTTGATACATCCTCTGTAGAATGTGATGAGGATGGGGGGTGGGAGATGGACTTCCACCTCCTTTGGTAGAGATGTATCTCCACACTGCCACCTCTTTACCACCCTATCCATAATGGCTGCTGCTTTCAGGGAACTATGTGCTTGACCCAAGATCCCTATGTATATTAACACTGTTAAGGACCCTTCTATAAGTTAATCTCAGTGATATAACACCAAGCCAGGATAACTTGCACCTGCAGGAAGTAGTGCTCCCATGTTCTTGTCCTGTCCTCCTAGTGGTGGTTCAGCTTGTGGGCTGAAGAGATCTACTTGGAGTAGAGGGTGATGGGGTGGAGGTCCATCTCTACCATAAGGAGGTGTCAGGTGCTACTTTCCCTCCACTAGCCTGCAGGCCACCCTTGGGCAAGGTGTAGCACCTGTTTAGCAACCTGACACCCTCCCCCAAAATCGGGGTCACGTGCAGCCATGGGAGCAGGTGGTGGATGGTTGTATGAGCAACTGGTGCAGATCACAAGTCCTGGTTATGCGACCACTGACGCCAGGCAGACAATCTCAGAAGAGTATGGGGAAATAATCAGGAAAAAAATAGGGCTGATCAGGTTTCTCCTCTGGAAGCCTAATGGGTCGGATATCTCCTCTGTTGTAAGAGTAATTAGAATCAGAATCAGGTTTAATATCACCAGCATATGTCGTGAAATTTGTTAACAGAGGCAGCAGTACAATGTGATATATAATAATATAGAGAAAAAAAAATTCAAGTAAATCAATTACAGTCAGTATATATATGTGTATATTATTCACAAACTCGCTCTCCGCTCCATATCGTTGAATACAGTACTGTGTAAAAGTCAGGGTCACCTTAGCTCTATATATATATATATATGTGTGTGTGTGTGTGCCAAAAGCTTTTTTACAGTACTGTATGCCAGAAACTTGCTGACACTTGCCCCCAGTACATCGCGAATGATGATGCAGACAGGGCATTTCACTGTATGTTCTGATGTACAGTATGTGTGACAAATAAAGTAAGTGTTTAATCGTTAAACAGTCAGAAAAACAAGTTGTATCCTCAGTGCAAAGAGTGATTGAAGCCAGGCAGCAAAACTAGTGTGTGATACAATATGTATCGGTTTAGGATGTTTTAGAGTCACAGTGTTATACAGCACGGAAATAGCTCAACCCATCCATGCCAAACAAGATGTCTATCCGAGATAATTCCATTTGGCCCATATCCCTTTAAAACCTTTCTATCCATCAGCAATGACACAACAAACAAACGATGCTTTTGTTAGCCATCCTTTCTGTGCTAAAAGGCTTTTCACAACAGTGATAGCAAATACAATTTGACCGAACCACAGAACGTGTCACTGAGACAATGAGAAGAAGCTCAGTTAGAGATCACAAGAGATTCTGCAGACACGGGAAATCCAGAGTAACACACACAAATTGCTGAAGGAACTCAGCAGGCCAGGTAGCATCGATGCAAATACATAAACTGTCAACGTTTTGGGTCGAGACCTTTCATCTTGGTTAATGAAATTGCTTTCAATTATGATCAGAATGTACAGTAGATAGGGTAGACAGAATATTTTCCCCAGGGTAGAATTCGACAGCATACGTTTAAGGTGATCGATATGTACCATGTTGTATGATGTGGGTGATCATGGTCTTTTGACCATAATTTTTCTTAGAGCATTTTTCTGCAGAAGCGATTTGCCATTGCCTTCTTCAAGGTAGTGTCTTCACAAGTCAGGTGATCCCAGCCAGTATCAATACTCTTCAGAGATTGTCTGCCTGACATAACCAAAGCTCAAAGTTCAAAGTAAAGTTTATTATCAGAGTACATGTATGTCACCACATACAACCCTGAGATTCTTTTTCCATACTCAGCAAATCTATAGAATATTAATGATAACAGGATCAGTGAAAGATCAACCAGAGTGCAGAAGAAAATAAACTGCAAGTGCAAAAATAAATAAATCTATAAATAAATACAAATACATATACAAATAGCAGTAAATAAATAGCAATAAATAACGAGAGCATGAAATAATAGATAAAGAGTCCTTAAAGTGAGATCATTGGTTTTGTTCGAGGGCCTGGTGGTTGAGGGGTAGTAACTGTTCTTGAACCTGGTAGTGTACTCCTGAGGCTCTTGAACTTTCTACCTGATGAGAAAAGAGCATGGCCTGGGTGGTGAAGATCTTTGATGAAGGATGCTGCTTTCCTGTAATGGCTTTTCATGTGCTCAATGGTTGGGAGGGCTTTATCCATGATGTACTGGGTTGAATCACTGCCTTTTCTGCTCAGAGGCATTGGAGTTCCCATACCAGGCCACGATGTAGCCAGTCAGCACCCTTTCCACCGCACATCTACAGAAGTTTGGTAGAATCATACCAGAACTTGTGATATTCACTAGCTGCTCAAATGACCATCCACCACCTGCTCCCATGGCTTTACGTGACCCTGATCCTGACCTTGCCAAAGGATGACCTGCCTACTTGCAGAGAGGACTGCCTTACACCTCCTTTGGTGGACCTGCATCTCCCCCGGCCACCCATTTAAGGTGATGAGGGTATGTTTAGAGAGGCAAGTCTTCTACACAGAGAGTGGTGGTGCCCGGAGTAGTCTGCCAGGGATGGTGGAGAAGCAAATATATAGAACATATATTGGTATTGAACACTGTCGCACTATCAGGACCTTACATGCTAAAAAGTGTTTCTCAAGAAGATTAGCAAATACTATTTGAGATCTTTTCCCAGACAAATTTTACCATCAGCCAAAATCTTAGAAACCAGCAAAAACTAACAGGAAAAGTTCCTGAAATTTTGACTAACATTCACAACATTATTTTTTTCTTTATTTCAGTTGGATGCCATCCTTGACTTCCTGGATTATATTTGGATGGTTTGTACTATCCTCCACTCAGTGTACTTTTCCTGTGGTAATGACCTCACAGAGCATGCCCAGGTTATGAACAGGGGGCTCCCACAGGTGTCTATAGGCTGGTTTTGCCCATTATTCAAAAAATGCCTAAGGATCACTCTATATGTTGTAAAGAATGGCTTCAAAGAACATCAGAATCAGGTTTATTATCACTGATATATGTTGTGAAATTTGTGTAGAGTACAGTCCAAGACATAAAAAGTTACTGCAAGATACAAGAAAGAAAGAGGGAAAGGAGGAAGGAGGAAAGAGAGGGGAAAGAGGGGGGAAGACAAGGATATTGGTTTTAATTGCTCATGGACTGTTGGATGAAAGAAAGTAAGACTGGTATAATGAGTAGCTTTGGGTCCTTTATCTAAGAAAGGATGCCTGGCATTGGAGAGGGTCCAGAGGAGATTCACGAGAATGATCCCAGGAATGAAAGGGTTAACTTCTGAGGGGTGTTACCTGGCTCTGGATCTGTACTTGCTGGAGTTTAAAAAGTGGTGGGGGGGGGGAATCTCATTAAAACCTCTTGAATATTGAAAGGCCTAGACAGAGTGGACATAGAGAGGATGTTTCCTATAGTGGTGGAGTCCAGGAGCAGAGGTCACAGCCTCAGAATAGAACAGAGATGAGGCATAGTTTCTTTAGCCAGATTGTGGTGACTCTGTGGAATGGCCCAATTCTGTTTCTTTGTCTCATGGTCGAAGATTTGCATACAGTATGTGAAACGTCTTTCACAAGCCTCTGGATGCAATGTTTCCAATAAGCCCCCGAAACATCAAAATTATACCAAATATTGACCTCCCCAGGTTATGAACATCCAATCTATGGACACCCCAATGTACAACTCAAAATGGTGACAAGCATTTTGTTTTGTATAACTTACATACTCATTTACTGTTTTATTTAGGAACACTGCTCCAAGGGAGCAGCATCATCGTCAGGACCTCCGCCATCCAGGCCATACTCTTTTCTCTCTACTACCATTGGGAAGGAAGTCCCACACACCAGACACAGAAGCAGTAATTACCATCTCAACTCTGAACTGATTCCACAACCGACAAGGCTTGTGGGTACCAGGCAATCTACCAGCTTATCTAACTGGGGATCTGGACCAGCTGGAAAAAATGGGCTGAAAAATGGCAGATGGAATTTAATGCAGACAAGTGTGAGGTGTTGCATTTTGGGGGGACTAACCAGAGTAGAACTTACAATGTGAGTGGTAGGGAATTGAGGCATGCAGTGGAACGGGGGGATCTGGGAATAGAGATCTATAATTCCTTAAACGTGGCATCGTAGGTAAATAGGATTGTAAAGAAAGCTTTTGACACATTGGTCTTCATAAATTAAAGTATTGGTTACAAGAGTTGGGATGTTATGTTGAAGTTGTGCAAGGCGCTGGAGAGGCCTAATTTAAGATGTAGGAGCAGAATTAGGCCATTTTGCCCATCGAGTCTTCTCTGTCATTTCATCAGGGCTGATCCATTTCCCTTTTAACTCCAATCTCCCGCCTTCTCCTCACAATCGCTTCGTGCTCTGACAAATCAATCTTTGCCTTCAGTATACTCAATGACTTGAGCTCCACAGCCACCTGCGGCTACAAGTTCCACAGATTTTTCTCTCTCTGGCTAAAGAAATTTCTCCTCATCTCAGTTCTAAATGGGTGTCTGTCTATTCTGAGGCTGTGTCCTGTGGTCTTAGACTCCCTCCCCGCTCGCTTCCCCTTTTCCCAACCATGATTCCCCTCTCCCTATCCCCTTCCCACATCAGAATCAGGTTTATCATCACTCACTTGTATCATGAAATTTGTTTTTATTTTGCAGCAGTAGTACAATGTAATACATAAAATCACTACAGTTCTGTACAAAATTCTTAGGCACCCTAGCTATATATATATATACAGTCATTGAATTTTGCATGTTACTGATGTTCAGCATGACCAAGACCAGGAAGCAATGGCATTTTTGCACTGTAGTATTCTATTACTACAGAGTCAAAGAGGCTAAAATTAATCTCCTCAGTATTATTTATTTATTTCTCTATATATCGATCTGTCTTTTATTTGTACGATTTGTCTTCTTTTGCACATTGGTTGTTAATCTTTATGTATAGTTTTTCATAAATTTCATTTTATTTTTTACTTTACTGTAAATGCCAGCTAGAAAATGAATCTTAAAGTAGCAGATGGTGACATGTATGTACTTTTATAATAAATTTAATTTGACTTTGAACTGTAATTAACAGTGATAAGAGATCAGTAGCACCAGAGCATGGCAGCTCATTATAAGCTACTTTCTACAGACCTACACAAAAGCTGGATGAACTCAGCAGGTCGGGCAGCATCCGTTGAAAGGAGCAGGATGAAGGGTCTCGACCCGAAACGTTGACTGCTCCTTTCAACGGATGCTGCCTGACCTGCTGAGTTTATTCAGCGTTTGTGTACGTCTTGATTTGACCACAGCACCTGCAGTGTACTTTGTGTTCTCTACAGACCTACACAAGCAGATTCTATAAATTTGCCAAAGATAAATAGGCAGAGTTTCAGTTGGTGATGAAAGGGGGTACAGGAGTGAGATAGATCAGCTAGTTGAGTGGTGTCACAGCAAAAACCTTGCACTCAGCATCAGTAAGTCCGAAGAATTGATTGTGGACTTCAGGAGGGGTAAGGTGAGGGAACACACACCAGTCCTCATAGAGGGATCAGTAGTGAAAGGATAAGCAACTTCAAGTTCCTGGGTCTCAATATCTCTGACGATCTAACCTGGTCCCAACATGTTGGTGCAGCTATAAAGAAGGCAAGACAGCAGCTATATTTCATTAGGAAATTGAGGAGTTTTGGTATGTCACCAAAGACACTTGCAAATTTCTACAGGTACACTGTGGAGAGCATTCTAACTGGCTGCATCATAGTCTGGTATAGGGGATGGGGGCACTGCATAGGATCGAAATAAACCGCAGAACACTGTAAACTCAGTCAGCTCCATCTTGGGCACTAGCCTCCTCAGGATCCAGGCCATCCAAGGAGTGATGACCCTGAAAGATGACATCCATCACTGAGGACCCCAGTCACCCAAGTTATGTCCCCCTTCTCATTGCTACCATCAGAGAGTGGGTACAGGATCCCAAAGGCACACATTCAAGGATTCAGGAACAGCTTCTTCCCCTCTGACGCAATATTTCTGAATGGACATTGAACACATGAACTATACCTCACTACTTCTTTTTCTCTTTGCACTAATTATTTAACTTAATATATATATATATAATGAAATTTGTTGTTATGCCACCCAACAGCCTACCTATTTAATACTAGACTAGTTACAGGACGATTTACAACGACCAATTAGCCTACCAATTGATACATCTTTGGACTGTGGACGGAAGCTGGAGCTCCCGGAGCAAACCTATGCATTCATGGGGTGGAACACACAAACTCCCTATAGGTAGTGTTAGAATTCAACTCCGTTAGAATACACTGTAATATCACAGTGTAACATGACACCTTCAAGCTTTACAAGGGTTGGTTTAATGCCATTCTGCCACTTAAAAGGGATCTGATGGGGAGCTTCTTCACTCAGAGGGTGATGTGAGTGTGGAACGAGCTGCTGGAGGAAGTGTTGGGCGCGGGTACAATTTCAACTTTTAAGAGAATTTTGGCTAAGTATATGGATGGGAGGGGTATGGAGGGCTCTGGTCCAAATTCAGATTGATGGGAGTAGGCAGAATACTGTTCGGCATGGACTAGATGGGCCAAAGGGCCTGATTTGGTGCTGTAATATTTGACAATGCTATGAATCATCCATGCTGACCAAGTTTCCCATCCAGACCAGTCAATTCCCTCTAAACCTTCCCTATCCATGTACCATCCAGGTATTTTTTAAATCTTTATAATTCATCTGCCTCAACCATTTCCTCTGGCAGCTAGTTCCATACAGCCATAACCCTCTGCATGAAGTTGCCCCTCAGATTCCTTTTAAGTGGCAGAAGGATGAAGAACCTGCCCTTGTAGAAGTTTATGAATTGGAAAAAGGTCAGAGTCTTTTTCCCAATTTAGGCATCTGAAACTAAAGCTCATGGGTTTAAGGTGAGAGGGTTTAAGATTTAAGGGAGACCTGAGGGAAAGGCTTTCCCACACATACGGTAATGGGGATATGGAATAAGCTGCCAGAGGAAGCGCTAGAAGTGGGTACAGTTATTTGTTTATTTAGAATTACCTTTAAAAAAGAGTTAGACAGGTACATCGACACTGGTAACAAGGAATACTGCAAGTCTGGCTCACTGGTTCATCGGCAGATCCAACAATGAGGGAACTTCATGGCCTTCGTCATAGCAAGGACTAGGCCTCAGGCCATGGTGTTGCCTGTTTGGAATTGTCCAGCAGAGAGGTGTCGGAGTCAGTGCCAGTTGAGGTGTGGTGTGGGTGTCCAAGCTGGTGTTGGTGCTGCCCTCCTGTGTTCGCTTGATGGATGACAGGCTGTATTGAGTTTGCACGCAGACTGCTGCAACATTCATGGACTCAGGGGCTTGGACTAGTTTTTATATGGGTGCGTGTGACTGTATATTTCACTGGTTTGTGCTATACGTGCCTTGTGCTGTGTGTGATTGTTGGTACTGTGTTTTGAATCTTGGCCCCGGAATAACACACTTTCCTTTGGCTGAATTCATGTAGGGCTGAATGGCAATTATACTTGAACTTGGTAAGAAAGGAGGGATATGGTGAGAGTCAAAGCAAATGGGACGAGCATTGCTGGGCACCTTGGCCAGCATGGAAGGGTTGGAGTGAAGGGTCTGCTTTGTGCTGTACAATGACAGTGGCTCCCCACCTCCTGATCCAAACTCTTTCAATGTCTGTGCATCAGATCTTCTTCCCTAGGTTCTGGATGGCTCCACTATAGTCCACTATAATTCTGAATCCCTGCATCTTCTGTCAGATTCAGATGAGTTTATTGTCACATGCACCAGGGTGCTCACAGAGTGAACAGTGCACATGGTAATACAGAACACTACAATTAATACAGGGGACTCTTAGTAACACTCCTGCTCACTAAGAATGCTATCTTAGCATGAAAGTTTCAATTGTCCTCCAGGTGCAACAATGTTTTACGAGGGAAGATTGGCAAGAAAGAGATGAAGAGAACAGTAAATGATCGGGGAAGAGAACGAGAGGCAGTAAAATAGAAAATGGGAGAGAGAGAGGGGGAAGTCAGACAGAGAACAGGAGGAGGAGAAAGAGAAAGAGAGAGAAAGATGGGGAAAGATGAAGAGAGGCAGACAGGCAAAGAATGGGAGTGACGAGAGGGAGAGAGGGAGAGAGGGGAGAGGGAGAGGGAGAGGGAGAGAGAGGGGGAGAGAGGGGGAGAGAGGGTGAGAGGGAGAGGGAAGGGGGAGAAAGAGAGAGAGGGGAGAGGAGAGAGAGAGATTAAGAGAAGATATAGGAGCAGAATTAGGCCATTTGGCTTTTTCATCACAGCTTATCCGATTTTCCTCTCGGCCCCAATTTCCCGCCTTCTCCCCATATCCCTTCATGCCCTGACCAATCAAGAATTTATCAACCTCTGCCTTAAATATACATAAAGACTGGACCTCCACAGCTGCCTATGACAAAGAATTCTACAGATTCACCACCGTCTGGTTAAAGAAATTCATCCTCATTTCCATTCTAAAAAGGTGTCCTTCTATTCTGAGGCCATGTCCTCTGGTCTTGGACTCTCCCACCACAGGAAACATCTTCTCCACATCCACTCTGTCAAGGCCTTTTACCTATCGATAGGTTTCAATGAGGTTATCCCACGTTCTTCTGAATTCTAGTGAATACAGGCCCAGAGCCATCAAACACTCATCTTTTGAAAGGCATTCAATCCTGGAATCATTTTTATGAACCTCCTTTGAACCCTCTCCGGTTTCAGTACATCCTTTCTCAGATAAGGGGCCCAAACCTGCTCACAATGCTCCAGGTGTACACCATCTGGTCCAGGTGACTTGGGATCTTTCATTTTCCTAAGCACCTTCCCTCTTTGTAATAGTAACTTTACACACTTCATGACCCCTGACCCCTGGAATTCCACCATACTGCTAGTGTCTTCCGCAGTGAAGACTGATGCAAAATACTTCTTCAGTTAATCCATCATTTCCTTGTCCCCCATTACTACCTCCCCAACATCATTTTCCAGTGGTCCAATATTTACTCTCACCTCTCTTTCACACCTTACATATCTGAAGAACCTTTGGTATCTTTAATATTATTGGCTAGCTTAGTTTCATATTCCATCTTTACCTTTTTAATTACATTTTTAGTTGCCTTCTATTGGTTTTTAAAAGCTTCCCTATTCTCTAATTTTTGCTCTGTTATATGCCCTCTCTTTGGCTTTTATGTTGGTTTTGACTTTTCTTGCTAGCCACGGTTGAGTCACCTTGCCTTTAGAATACGTCTTCCTCTTTGACATGTATCTATCCAGTGCCTTCCGAATTGCTTCCAGAAATTAAGCTATTTCTGCTCTGCCATCATCCCTGCCAGTGTTCTTTTCCAATCAATTCTGGCCAAATCCTCTCTCATGTCTCTGTAATTCCCTTTACTTCACTTTAATACTGATACATCTGGCTTTAACTTCTCCTTCTCATATTTCAGGGTGAATTCAATCATATTATAATCACTTTGCCCCAAAGGATCTTTTACCTTTAGCTGTCTAATCAATTTTGGTTCATTGCACAACACCCAATCCAGAAAAGTTGATTCTCTAATGGGCTCAACCACAAGCTACTCTACAAAGCCATCTCGTTGGCATTCTAGAGTTTCCCTCTCTTGGAATCCAGCACCAACCTGATTTTCCCAATCTACCTGCATATTGAAATCCCCAATGACTATTGTAACATTGCCCTTTTGGCATGCATTTTCTATCTCCTGTTGTAATTTGTAGGCCACATCCTTACTACTGTTTGGGGGTCTGTATACAACTCCCATCAGGGTCTTTTTACCCTTTCAGTTCCTTGCATAAATAAATTAAATGATTGTTTCAAACGCTAAATTTATTGGTTCCTTAGCCCTCTTGACTTCTTGTGCTGCCTCCCACAGAGTTAACACCTTCAGCACCAGGTGTTGAGATGGGGGCTGCCGAACACACTGAGGAGGATGTGAGGGTGACTGTCTGGATGAAACAATTCGGCTGCCCAATGGCACTGCTCAGCAGATGTAGTTTGAAAAAAAAACCTGCTGCCTGTCTGTGGGCAGCTGTGGGACAGAAGTTAGAGGCAGATAACCATCAACACTCAGCTCCCTGCCACCTACCTCCCAAAGCCCTGCACCCGCATCTCACCACCCTCCCCCCCCCCCGCCCACCATCCCCGAGACATCCGCTGCTCCAGCCTCAATTACAGTTTTCAAACCTGAGAGATCACACAGGTAAAGAAGGACAGCTGATGGTATCTGAGGCTAATGGCTCACAAATGTGTCATACACCACTGCACATCGCCCACTAACCACGCTACGTCAGCTTCCAGAGTGCACTGGAAAGAGACTGTCACGCTCTGGGTTCCCTTCCTTCAGCCAGCGATTCTTTTCAGAAGCAGAATCGAATCTTTGTATGCACCCCTGTTTAAGTCAAGACCCTCATTTTAAAGGATGTACTTTTACAAAAATAACACCAAAAATCCTCCTGCTCTGTTCTCGTTGAGGTTATCAACAGATCTGTGTAACTATTTGTACTTGTGTCATTTCATGTTCTTCTTAAGTACTCTGAAGTGCAACAGTTCTGATGAAGAGTAAATACACTTTTTATCTTAAACTCAGAAGCCTCCTAGCCCCTTTAAATTCCTTGGTGTTTTCATAACAGAGGGTTAGGCACACAAGTGCCATCACAAAGAAGGCACAGCAATGCCTCTAATTTCTTAGAAGTTAACAAAGATTTGGCATCTCATCTAGAACTTTGACAAACTTCTATAAATGCACCAAGGAGAGTACCCTGACTGGTTGCATCACGGCCTGGTATGGAAACATCGATCCCCCAAGAACAGAATAGCTTACAGAAGGTAGTGGACAGAATCCAGTCCGTCACAACAAAAGCCCTCACCACCACTGAGCACGTTCACAAGGAGAAAGCAGCATCCATCAACATGGACCCCCACCACTCAGGACATGCTCTCTTCTCACTGCTGCTATCAGAAGGGAGGTACCAGAGTCTTAGATCCCACACCACCAGGTTCAGGAATAGTTATTACCCTTAAATCATCAAACTGCTGATCCTGAGCGTGGGTAACTTCGTATACTGAACTGATTCCACAACCTACAGACGCACTTTCAAGGGCTCAGCAATCCATGTTTTCAGCATTATTTATTTTTTATTTACACAGATTGTCCTCTTTAGTTCATTGGTTGTTTGTTAGTCTTTAGGTGTGATTCTGTTGTATTGCTCTGTTATACTGTCAATGCTTCCAAGTAAATTAATCTCGGGGAGCATATGGTGACATAAGTATACTTCAGTAACAAATTTACTTTGAACTTTGAATTTTGAACTTCTCTCCCTGGGCACTGCGCAGACTCAGCTGATGTTAACCCAGCTTCCACGAACAGGCGCTGGGTAACCCCTCTCAATGCTGCTGCACTTTATTGATTGTATCTCCACTAATAAAGGCAAAAGGTTATCTTTTTTTGTCACAGGTACAACAAAACATTCAATGAAATGAGTTGTCTGCATTAGCAACCAACACAGTACGAATATAATCCATCTCCTTGATATTGTTGCATGGTAACCTCTCTGCCTAGCATCCATTTATTGACTGCATGATGAGCAAATTTATTCCTTCAAGAGGACCACAATCTTGTCATAGGGTCTGGAGGTTTGCATGCCTCACTGACCCAGAGATCTATGCTGGCTGGAGTCAGGGCTTTACGCTTTGGCTCTTGGTAGGGTAACCCATGCCGAACAGGTCAAAGGGTAGAGGCCAGACTAAACGTGGTCCACCTGAAGTGCTCCAGGTTCAAAGGTTCAGCTCAGGGCTAACAATCCCCGACTAGTAAAAATAGTTACGGACACAGCAATGAAAAATCCTTCTACATACATCTGAGTGGCCAAGAACAGACAGAGATGAAAAGCCTTTATGGCTCCTCTGAATACCAGCGGCATAATGGGCTGTAAGTAAGTCGTCCATTAACCTGAATTCAGCCCCCCCACACACAGTTACCCCTCTCTCCCTCCATCACCCTTTGATTCAGTGTGTTGCCATTGAATCTCTATAGATCTATGGTGAAGAGCATTCTGACTGGATGGAGGCTCTAATGCACAGGGTCACAAGAGACTGTAGAGGATTGTAGACTCAACCAGCTCCATCACAGGCACAACCTTCCATGCCACTGAGTGCTTTCTCAAGAGGTATTTACTCATGATGGTGGTACCCTTCATTAAAGACCCTCACTGTCCATGACACACCCTCTTCTCATCACCACCATCAGGGAGGTGGTGCAAGACCCACACTCATCAATCCAGAGCAAGACGCACAAAACGCTGGAGGAACTCAGCAACTCAGGCAGCATCATTGGAAGAAAATAAATAGTTAACATTTTGGGCTGATACCCCACATCAAGACCTTCCTTTCCGGTCCTGACGAAGGGTCTCGGCTTGAAATGTCAACTGTTTACTCATTTCTGTAGACGCAGTCTGACCTGTTGAGTTCATCCAGCATTCTGTGTGGGTTGCTCTGGATTTCCAGCATCTGCAGAATCTCTTTGTGTTTAAGCTTAGCAATTCAGAAACAGTTTCTGCCCATACACCATCAAATTTCTGAATAGTCTATAAACTCATGAATGCTACCTCATTATTCCCTTTTTTGCACCTCTTATGTTGGCAA
Source organism: Hypanus sabinus (assembly GCF_030144855.1). NCBI lineage: Eukaryota > Metazoa > Chordata > Chondrichthyes > Myliobatiformes > Dasyatidae > Hypanus > Hypanus sabinus. The sequence continues at coordinate 184,874,626 of NC_082708.1, read as the reverse complement.
TTTATAGATTTTTATATCTTTGCCCTGGACTGCAAAACAACCCATTATATCTCAGTGGTAATAAACCTGATACTGACTCTAATCCCAATCCAATTCCCTCTCACTGTCACTCAGTAACCCCTCTTCCCCAGTGCCCACTTGCTGTAACTC